>NW_027279405.1:960000-1033700 GCF_046629955.1 Centroberyx affinis | reverse complement strand
ATGCATTGATTAGAAACATGCAGTAGACATTGCCTAGAGGCCGTATAGGCCTTTCTGAACGCTCCATAAGTCTATTTTTGTTGCTCCTCGGGTAGGTTACTATGACTTTTATATTATTTATTTCAAAGCACCCAGATATTGATTATTTCACAAGGAAAAATGACAAATGGCAGCAGGGAATGACACGGTCAGCAGGTTCTATTAGAGAAATGATAGTGTTGCTCGTGGTTTGTTAAAAGGTCCAGTTTAGATACTTTATAGGTTTACATCCATCATCGTCTAATGACCTATTTGATGAAAAACACGCGCTCTGGTGACAACGGCCCTGTGCAGCCAACTTCGCTTTGTAATTGCTCCCATATTAAATATAGATTTTTGTTTTGATATCTTGTGAGAATTCCTTTCTGTGGGTCAAAATTGTGATAAAAGACATGGATGCAATAGCATAAGAACAGAGGGAGAAAACTGGAAGAAGAATGGAAAGAAAATGGGAGGGTGTGAGATGGTGACGGTTTCTCCAAAATATACTATAGGGACTGTGAGTTTGTGTTTTTAAGTTTTGAGGTTGAGACTCGTACCAGTTTAGGGATCAGTGAAATAAAAAAATAAATAAAAAAACAGGTTAAGTTTAGTTTATTTTGATACTGATAAGATTGATCACATTCTGCTGCATTACTGGCCTCATGACACTGTGACTACATAACAGCATATAATAGCATAGCAAATAGCATAAGACACATTTCTGAAAAGACTCTGGTTTCAGGAAACATGGATGTCAACTCTTGAAACTGTTGAAACATACATGCATGCAATCTACTTTTACTAATGAGCATAATTTCCTTCTTTGGCTGCAGTATTTGGAACAGTGTTGCCCAGTATCCTGTTGGAACATGATCCTGGTGTCAAACTACATCAGGACAGGTAGTAGCATTTGTCAATGGAAGCTGTCCACCTTATGTCCTTCGTGCACTTAAACTGGCCGCTCCTGTTGGGACGAACCATTAAACCAGTGAAGGTCACTGAGATTGTCTGGATTTAAGTATTGCATTTAACTTGTAAAGGAATTGGTGGCCCTCCACTGACCCAGCAAGCCTTAATTGGGATTGTGCAAGTATTGATTGGTGAGTGGCCAGGCGCAGCTTGAATTACAGCCTGATTAGGAGAAAGGTGTCTGCCTCTTTTACTCGGCCCCTTGCACCAGCCAGTCGAAGGAGCTCAATGTCATTCAGGTTGGAACACTTCAGCCGCTACTTGACTATAAGGAATTTTGTTACTTTTGTATATAATGGCGATGACAGACCGAGGCTCTTCTGAGGGTGAGGCAAATGCACACTATGTCACATGAAACTGTAATATTCATTTTGCGTATGATCACTCATTCTATCTTTTGGAAAGAATTTGAAAACATGCCACTTAGATGGAGGTACAAACCCCCGGTACTTTTTTGACTCGCACCCTATGGGTAGATATGGGCACTTAGAAGAAGTATTCTCCTTCTTTATCTCTCCTGCTCTCATTTTATCTACATTTTATCACTCCCTCTCTCGCTTTATCGTTTCTCAGCAGAGATGATGACCTCTGTGGGGTTTGGATGGAAACAGTCATAGGAGTGATGTAGCCCTATTTCTCCATTATGGCCGGCTTCATCGGAGCCCTCCAGGCACCCAGCCTCAATATCCACTTCCTGTACCTCCGAAAACCTGCCCTGAATCGTCAGCGAGTCTAGGCTTTTACCCGCCCGTGCCCAGCCTGCCTGTATGTGTCATTACAACCGGGTAATCTAGAGAGGGCAACAGAAAAGTTCTCATCAGTGTCAGCCTGAGATATAGATATGGGCCGGGTAACAAATGGCCAAATGCACAGGCAGCAGAGCAGACCATCAATAAAGCAATTTCTTGTGTCATAACAGCCGCGCTTTTCCTAAAGCCAACCTTTCAAAACTTTTCCCTCTGCAAATCGCTGCAGCCCCACCATTAGAGTCCTGCCTTGTGAATTTAATGGATTCCGTACAAATAATATTCCACCATAATGGAAAAGGTTGAAGTCACTGAAGACAGATGAAGTCATAAACACGTATAATTGAGAATCAAAGACCGATAAATTTTAAACTGCTATCCATTTTCTCTTTTTAGATGATGATCTATGTCACCACGGCTGCTGGAAAATGGAAGAGATTATGGGGGAAAATTATAACAATAAATTTTCTAAACATACACCTTGATTATGCTTCGATTTTTTGGAGGGGTAGAGGGTGAGGGAGGGGAGTTGAAAGAAGGCTGGGATTGCTGAAAGCTTGCTGGCTAAATGGCACCATAAAATAGGTTCCCTGCTCTTTTGCCTGCAGAGCGCAGGCATGCCTGGAGGTGTGATTTTCCCCCTCTAAATGGGGGAAATGAATTGTGTAATTTATTGCAAACGCGCACACAGTGAGATTAGATCAGCATATCCCATCAAAGGAACAACAATCAATCAGCCTCTAGTTAACAGCTTGAAACACATAAACCAGGGCACCTAATGGCTTTCCAATTTAACAGATTGATAGACTTATCCGGTCCTAAGGGATGAATTAAGAAAATCGGGTACTTTCACACAGACACTGGCATTTTTGACAGGACCTTTCCCCCCCTCTAGCTTACTTACCATCTTTACTCCTGAATATAGAGATAAGGTTAACCTGAAAACAAAAAAAGTCATTTTTCCCCCTTTTTTCCCTCTTTTCTGTTTGAGAAAGCACTCCAGAGCTGATTTGTTATTCAGATGAGGCGGTAGTGGAAGTGTGTCAGATGTGGAGAATGGTCTCATTTTAATGACCTGATTATCGCGGGTCATTTGGAACTGTGAAATCGAGGGAGCTATTCAAAGCCACTTAACAATATCTAAATGTGACCCGGGCGACCCATTCAACCAAGAATGTAGTTTAAAAAAAGGAACTCATTTGTTTCAGATCTCTAAAGTCACTGTGTATTGATCAACAACAAAATGTTAGATATTAAAGACACCAAATATTAAAGATATCACGTTTTAGATTAGCAGACACTGTATGAGGCATCATATTCAAGATAGGACCCATAATGCCCACCTGAAAGAAACACATTCAAATGAGGTGTATGTTACTGGCGGCACCGTCTTGTAAAGAGCTTGGCTACGCACCCAGCGCCTTGACCCAGAGAACTGGTGAAATGCATACTCAAAGTCACCATATTGTCTTGTCTACATCCAAGGAGACAGCCGATCTCTCGGTGCCACTGCATAATTAAGGAGCTGTTGGTATCAAGGATGTGATCCTTAGAGGGACGAGAAAGTGTTACCCTAGACTCGGACAAGCAGACCAGAGGAACCGAATCGAGAGAGGATCAGAACCGCCGAGGCCAGAGACGGCAGACAGACTCTCGGCCGCTTCAATCTCCCAGAAAGCCTTGCAAAGCCAGCGGCCCGTAACATACATGCGACTGATGTGTGCGCTCCACAGTAATGTGACAGAACCGCACATTAAAGAGGAACCAGATCTTCTCATCAGACCTAAGTATGTGAAGGGTTGGGGTCAATCTCATCTTGACTCAGACACTTCAGGAAATGGATTGAGATTCAGCTCATGGGTTAGAAATGAGCCAGTATTGATTACCAATAGATCAATGAATTGGCTAATGAATAAGTGCCCATTACTAACCAATCAAAACAAATTGCACTTTTAACTGCCTCTTTGCCTCTGTTTTGCATCACTTCAGCTGAAAACATGCGACTATCTGAAACATAGGAGGATAATAATGGTAATAATAATAATAATAATAATAATAATAATAATAATAGTAATAATAATATTTGTTGTATAGCACTTTTCTAAAAACAATGTTTACAAAGTGTTTTACATACAATAAAACCTAAAGAGACAATGACGTAAAAGTACCACAATTAAATAAATAAAATAAAGTAAAAAAAAGAATAAATAAAAAAATAGGAATAAAAGGTAAATCAAGAGATAAAAAGATACAACTAGAAAACAAACAGAGATACAACTAACAAACAGAGATACAACTAAGGATGAATACTCCAAAAAAATAGACTCTAATCTCCTGAACCTCCACTCTCCAGGTCAGAGAACAAAAATTGTGTTTGCCTACTTGACACTAATACTTGTATCTTCCCTGTGGACAGGACTCCGCTGACCCTCTTGTTTGGTCTGTGGGAAGCACGGAGCACCAGGATCACCAAGAGCACCCAAACATGATTTGCCCCCCACCCCCCACCCCCCACCCACCCCTCCTCTTCGTGACGGACAGTAATTGGTGTTTGTTTGCTCTCTTTCCTCCCTCTCTCATGTCGTGGGGTGGTAAAGAGTGCTATTACTGTCAGCTGATTAGTATGGCTCCTCTGCCTCTTCCAGCAGCTGTCAGGGCCACCTAATGAGAGGAAACTTGAGCGGAGACAAGAGAGGCCTATACACAAACACACACACACACACACACACACACACACACACACACACACACAGAGAGAGAGAGAGAAGAGAGAGACAGAGAGAGAGAAAGAGAGAGAGAGAGAGATTCATTTGATGCGCACATAATGTATCTTTGAATCGAAGTATTACACATTTAGCTTTGTGACTGGAAAAATATTTAAGCTTTGTTTTGATTGTTCCTTTATATATACGTTATATGGGCCCTAGAAACAATATCCAAATACACACACACACACACAAATAAAAATTCACCTGAGTCATGTCATTTTCCTTCTATTCAATTTAAGAAATAATGGGAAACAGGGAACCAGCACCAATCCCTAATGGGTCTGTTAAAATCTCTCTTTATACATCAAGCATTCACCCCTTGACAACTATCTTCCTCACATCTTATGCAGCCCAAAGTCCTCAGGGCAGCAGGGAAAATTAACCATTTAATAGCAATAAATAACAGATTCTGACTCAAGGGGACTCCAAATCAGCCTCTCTCTCTTCCACTCCCTCTCCCTCCCTCTCTCTCTCTCTCTCTTTCTAACACACACACACACACACACACACACACAAATTGTAGCCTCAAATAGCTGGATTACCACCGGAAAACCCAATTAAAGGTTTTATGACTGAGATAGCATGCCATATGTTACACCCATTTTTTTTCCCATTCACATGGCAGACCAGGTCCTGAGTAAGGCTTATAGGAAGTGACAGCTTTGTAGAAACTCAGACATGAAGTCTATGGTTGGTTTTCCCCTGGAAATGCATGCAAGACTGTTTTAATTGGAAAGAACTGACAAGTGTTCAAATTCAACAAAATCCCAGTGAGAGAAAGAAAGTGAAAACAGAGAAGATAAAGTGCAAGGGCTGCCTGTTAATAGTTTTGAGGGATTTGTATGGAACAACTAAGGTGATACTACGCTACTTTAGACTGTACTAAAACCTTGCAGTACTGTTACATCCTGGCATTTATCTTTTCTGTCAATAGTGTTCCCATTACCGCCTGTTACTTCCTTTCTTGTTCCTTTCCTCGCCCCTCTCTGAGAAGGTACGCTATTACAGGCCCTTTTATTAACCAGTCAAAATGGAGCATTGATTATTTGTAAAAACATAAGTGCAAATCAAATCAACATTGCACAGGAACAGATGAGAGCTACCTACCTGTGCACACGCAGGAAAATGGGGACAATTATTGACCAATTGATTTGGTTTGGGGGGGAGGCGTTCTTTTTTCCCTCCCTGGAAAGACCTTGACTGTAAGGCTAGCAATCACTCCACTACCACACCTCCACAACAACTACCACTAACACCCAACTGTGTCCTCAATCTCCACTCCAACGGGCCCTGGTATGCAACTTTTCCGTCAGCACCGTTATGTATTTGGCTTTCTATTTCACTTTAATAGGGGAAAAATTGGCAACATATTCTTTTACAGCCCCCTGGCACCATTAGAAAGCCTGCTGTCATTTGGATTATTTATGAAAAACTATTTCATGCTTACTTACATTTGCCGCTTATTTTCCCCCAGTGTGACCTGCAGCAGATTTAGTTCCATTTCGAATGCCTTAAAGCCAATTCTTTATGTCCGCAGGTCACCCCTCTCGATTGAGTCAGGATTGAAATACCAGTGTGTAGTGGGAAAAGGTATGGCAAGAGGAAACCAATAGTCTTTTATTGTGTTGGGTAGCTGGAAGGAAAGGAAGGGGGATACTGAAAGAGGAGAAAGGATACAGGGGTCAGAGAGGAGAAAGAGAGCGAGTTTCAGGTGGATATAGAATGGGAGACACCTGCAGAAATATAAGTGAAAGAAGGTATATAACAGGGGGCAGTCATACCAAAAGTGTAAAGAGTCAGTATAGGGGTCAGTACAGCAAGGCAACAGTCAGAAAAGAGGCAACGCAAAGGCAGCAACAAAAGTTGAGGAATGGATGGGGCAGAAACACCCAGCTGCTCATGATAAGCAAATAGGACAACAGAGAACAGAGTTGAATCAGCAATTTTTGAAGGAAATGACAAGAACAAAAAACTAAGATGGATTCAAATCTCCAGGATTTTATATTTCAGCCAAAAAAATGTCACCTGTTCTTGCTTGCGTGATGTTTTACGACGACTACACTGAGAAGCTTTGCTGGGTGTTTTGTTTGTGATTTTTTTTTTTTTTTTTTTTGTCCAGCGTTTCTAGAATCTATTCTCATATCCTTGTCTGTATGAGAAAATTGGCAATCTTTGTCTTTCAACACATCAAATAAATCAAAATAAACTTCCTCAATGAGGAGCTCGACAGGCCAGGACAAAGCAGTCTACACACTCCCCTTTGGAGCATGCATCTATACTCATAATGCTATACTGTATGAGATGGGGTCTCTCACTCCCCGCTGCACACACACACACACACACACACACACACACACACACACACATGCACACACTTTTGATCTGAGTTTGGCCTGGGCTTTATACAGTGACCCTAATAAACTGCGGCGTGGCCGGGCAGGTTTGTCACTGTCACAGGTAAATGATGTAATTAATGAGTGTGTAGGGGAGTGGATAGGAGCCGGGGTGTTAGCTTTTAAACACCTCTCCAGCTGACTGGGTTTGGGGAGGCCCAGCTGGACACAGCCAGGGGATCGATACGGGGTCAGGGGTCAGTCAACCCTCCCATTATGGCCTGGGCAGCTCCCATCATCTCCTGGCTAACGATGCCTGCAGGAGTCCGGGTTCAGAAGGTTTGGACAGAGGACGAAGCCGGTGCAGGGACAGAAACTGGCTCTGCTTCTTAGAGCTGAGGCTGGTGAAGTTTCTGGGGCTGAAGCTGAAAAGGAGGATGGGGCAGAGAAACTGGAAAAATCACAAACAGAGCTGAAATATGGCCATGCTGTAGAGCTATAGAAAGCTACCTATTTATAGATTCAATTGTGCAGATTAAGCTGGACTTTGACATTGGTTGTCCAGATCTCCAGCTGAATGTGATGACAGACAGAGCAACACTCCGGTGAAACTGAACACTGTGTTACTGTTACTGCTGTCTGTTATCATTTGTGAAGAATTGCGTTTCAAAAAACAATTGTGTCATCGAAAGAAAATAGAACAACACAACTATGTCTACAAGGGACGGCCTTTGGCTAATGTCATGAGTCATTGGCTAGAGTGGGACAAAGGGAACAGCAGGGGAGCATGGGAAATCGTTCCTGGCCAGATTGGGTTTGATCAATAGTCTCAAAGGGCAGAGGCCTCATTAATCTAAAACTTCCCTCACATTAGCAGCACTGTCCAATTCAGACCACTCTTTACTCTGACTCAATAGCCACTCCAACAGATCCATACAGAGATCAAAACTCAACAGCTAATTTAGAGTGGGCCTCACATTTCTTGGAGCTTTGAGTTTTTGTCCTGGAAGCTGACCAAGGAATACTGTGACCTTTTTTGGTCCTGATGTTGATACATTATTAATATTATAGGGATGCTTATTTTGTAAAAGATGCAAAGGAGCATGGATTTGTTATGCCATCTCATCACTGTGTACATTGATATAGACCGCTTCTGTTGGGTGAAAACCTTGTATGTCCAACATGTCCACTTCTCAGGAACTAAGAAAAATAGCCTTATTTTTAGCTTGACCACCAGGGATTTTTGAGTTTATGTCATTTGATTTGATTTGATTTGAAAGGGTTCATAATACTAAAGGGACCCATAGATGAGCTTGTAATCTTTCAATTTAAGTTAAAACATGAAAATCACCAAAACTGGAGTTACAAGGTTTTCACATGACAGCAGTGATATGTAGAAGATGTTATTTCTGTTCTGCAGATCATGGTAATGATCAGTCTACAACAAATTAAAATCCATCAAGAAACATTTGTTGCCTAATAAGGTGTTATTAGGATGTTATGTAATTGTACTATGTAATTATTTTATGTATTTATTTTACATTAATGTTCTTATTCTAGGTGAACATCAGCAAACAATGATTTAATTGGGTTAAAATAGGTCCTTGTTTTGTTATGATGGTCAGAAATGTGAAAAGACTATACAGCTAAGACGAGTCCTCAGTGTGAGCAGTGTGGCAGACATGCTGAGTGTTGATACTTTACGCAGGACCAGGACCCATTGGTGTTTAAGGATGTGCCAGTGGACACACTATATTATCCTCCTATGGACAGGCTAATCCATTACCAGCCTTCTTGCGGTGCGAGTGAAATGCTCGTATTAGGGCAACTGTGCGTTCAGAGGCATCATTCAGGACAATGAGCTATAGCCAGAGAGTGACAAGCTAGAAAAATGTCCCCACTTTTCAGGCTGTACAAATGACGTTTGGCCACGATAACTCACAACTGGACACTTCATTTCAAGTCGGGAGCGAGCTGGCCAGTCAAAAGCTATTATACCATCTTCTTTATTTGTGGCCCATGGTTTTGGTAGTTGGGTCCTCAAATAAATACTGCTAAAATGCCACTTCAGTCAAAAATATTGGCCAATTCTTTCTCTGTCGTGACTGGGTCCGGATGGCAACCTGTTTCTGATGGTATAAACCTTTAAGAGTCAGGCGGTCAGGCAGCAGACATCCATCAGGCCCCAACAGCATCATGAGGTAGCACAGGATATATATGCAAGTGAATGGAAGTGACCAATGCTGCTGATCCCTTGAAGCAATTCTCAAAAAGCACAATAGTCAAATGAATTGATTACCAATTTATCATTGAGGAATTGCTTGCTTAGAGGAATAATCACTCACCGATAAAGAAGAAATGGCTTTGAATACATTTCAAGGATGACAGTCTTTGAGGAGTAATAGTATAATTTGTCACTTGTGACAGTCTATTTGATTGTTCTCAGTATTTCAGCCTGGTGGAATATTGGACAGAATCATGCGGGGCTGTCGCGGCCCGGGTGAGGTGTGTGTGAATTCTTCGAGTGGTGCTTTAATACGGTAATAAGGCAGTCAGAAGAACACTTAGACTTCCTAAGGTGACAGCAGCTTTATCGCGCATCGCCTCATAAAGTCCCATCATATCTGTTCCCCACTATTATCAAATGGGTGTTTAGCGTGCCTCTGTGTGTGCGTGTGTGTGTGTGTGTGTGTGTGTGTGAGAGAGAAAGAGAGAGAGAGTGTGTGTGTGGATGAACAATGTGTGTGTTTGTGTGTGTGTTGATGGTGACGATATGAGTACACAAAAAGATCAGTATGAAAAGTGGGTTGATCCTGGCTGTGGGCAGAAATATAACCCTACAAAGATTCTGCAGCTTTTTATGAGAAAAATATGTCTATCCTCTCACATTAAAGTGTAACATTTCTCTTTTTTGCTCCTATTCCCACCTAAAGCACTGGCAGCTGTGGTCAAACTTAGGTCAATAAAATGTCTGTCTGTCCATTGAGTTGCCACATCTATCAAAAGATGAAAGTTTGTCTTTAAAGGAGAGATAGAATTCAGTGAGGAGAGAGTGGGCCCTTTCTGTTAGGCATGCAGGAAATTAATCAAGGAAATGGGGTTTTTGGTGTGCCTATATCACGTCTAATCTATCCTTTGTGCACATGTAGACGGCTCCAAGCCTCACCAATCGAGAGCGACACGCTGGCTTTATGAAAAGCCACTTGTTCCCTGCATAATTGGGGGGTCTCATTGCTGAGTTAAATGGGAGGCGGGGGTGGAGGGAGGGGCAGTCTTGTTTGCCCATGTAAAGTGTGATCCAGATAATAGCATTCTCATCAAAGGCGGCAATTACATTCATTACAACGGCGCAAGGCGCGCCTGCAAGGAAATTAAGTGGTGAGAGGAAAGAAAAGCTTAATATATACCTCCTTTATCCTATTCCCCACCTCTCAGTTCTTTTTCAAATGCTCCACGTGGAGCGGGAGACCTCAAGAAAGAAACAGTCTCAGTAGAAGAAGAATAAATCTCGTCAAAGTCCCCCTTCACCTTTCTGCCTCCGAGAGGCTGCTGTCTAGCGTTACTATGGCTGCACTTTGTCTAGGATTAAAAAGCTTTTCCAGGAGTGTAATCTCTAATGCAGCTTTTACATGAGTCCAATGACACAAAGTCTTAAAAAACTGCTTAAGGCCTTCTCTAAATTAAATTCCAATTTCTTTCAGGAAAGGAGGAGCAAATTAATTGTCTTGTGTCGCGTTAAACCACAAACACCCAGTAAATCAAGCGGTTGAGAGGAGAAGAGAACCTTTTCATTCAGATCTTTTAAATGTGAATTAGGGCAAGTGGATAACACTGCAACCTTCTCAAAGACAGGTGTTGTCCCTCGGCCCGTCCTGCATGTGGCTGTGTGTAAATTCAAACTCACTCATACCTTTTGAGAGACATGAAATAGATGAATAATTGAGTCAAAATACAAGATGCATACACAAATGTTGTATTTATTAGATTTGTTTTACATCACCTCAAGCAAGTTATTATGCAATTCCTTCCCGCTTTAGGGTAGCTTACCCAACATGCCGTTCTTTACATAACAGTATTGAAGTATTCCTGGAGCTCCTGAGTCACTGCTATGCAATTTGCCATCAACCTGGCCGCAGCATTAATGGCTGTAAATGCCAGCCCCGGTAGGCCCTATCAGTGTATTACCTGCTCTCAGCCTCATTAATAAATGCCCACTGCCCTTTTACTATACAGCCCAATATATCGTGTAGTGGACATGTCATTAATGCAAAATTAAGTTTGACCAATTATTTCCTTTTAGTATTTTTAGGCTTAGTAAATTTGTCCTTCAAACCAAAGGGCGCAATGGTTCTAGCTATGGGAAACACTTGGTAGGAAATACACCATAGGAGTATTTGTTTTTGATTGATTTCTGTAATAGAGCTTAAAAACAAAAACAATCAAACAAATGAGAACACTAAGAAGTGTGCACGGCCACAAATCATTGTGGCCGTGTGTAAATTATTCAAAAGGATCTGGCCCCACTGGAAACCTGAGCATAATTAAATTGCAATAAAATAACATTAGTGTCGACAGGCTGTTAGGAGGTGATGTAATTGACTGCTCTGGCGGTCATGGTTCAACCCGTGAGGTCGACTGTCACGTCTTCCCCGGTCCCTTACATGTTGTCCCCTGGGATTGACCATTGTGAACTGACACAGACAAGACTACTTGTCTCGTCACTGACCTGTCCATGCCTCTACATAACAGTAGCAGAACCATTATTTGGGTAATCTTGATCAGTCCCATCTTTATTGTGGTTATAGGACATTTGAACAATAGTACATCTCTTTGGTCTGTATCTTGTGACATGTGGAGGTGTGTAATCACAACAGTGTGCGGTAAGAGGGGTTTCACCACTGAGACATGTACGCCATCTTGTGTCCAGACATTGAACTGCACCTACAGGTGGCCATGGGCAACAGTGGATGCATACGCTATGACAAATGTTACGCCTGAAAAGAATGTTATAATCTTACACACAAACACACACACCACACACAAACATACAGGGGCGTAGCTATAGGAATTATGGGCCCCCCTCCACTTTCCTCTCCTCCCCACACCACCATTATTCCATCTATGACAAACTTTGTCTGTCTACCCATCCACAACTCAAACACCCCTCCACACATTCATTTATTGATCAATTATCAGACACATTCCTAACAGAAGTTCTGTGTTTTGAGCGCTATACAGATACTGCCATAACCAACTTTCAGTAGTAGTCCCCTGTTTAAAATCCGTCTAGGGAGGACAACTTTGTTTTAGTCTGTACCGGAAACTAATTGGCAAATTTAGTTCCTGCTTGTTCCAGTTAAGTCACAGATAACACAACACAACAGCTGCTGTCTCACATATTTTTTGGGAATGTTTTATTTGTTTGCAGTTTTGTAGATTTCAACCAAACCCTGTTTCAAAATCAGAGCAGTGTGAAAAAAGTATAAAATATTTAGAAATATACACTTGATAACCACAGGTGTTTTAGTGCTGATATTTTAGCCCCCATGCTCAAAAATATATAGATAGATAGATAGATAGATAGATAGATAGATAGATAGATAGATCTGTCTGTGAGCTGTCAACACCAAATGAGTTACTCATGTTACAATGTAAAGAGTTCACCGCTGGTAGCAGGTGTACATTACTGCTGTAATACTGTGCTGACACTATAGGAGATCTACCTCTGGAAAAGGATACAATAGCCTCAGTCAACTTGGTCATTTATCATCTTCTCCTCAGTGGTTTTCCTACATCTTTGACACAAATGAGGCAATGTGATCTTGGCCAAACCGCTTACTAGTAAATTATTGATTGTGATAAAACATGAATGACTCAGTAGCTTTTTTAAAGTAATGTAATTGTTGTGCTTCATTTGCCACTTACATATAATTGCAAGCCATACAGCTGAAAGTGTGTGACACTTGTTTTGTGTCCTGGATGTGAATGGATATCAGCTAACTTCATTAGTTGGTGGCTAGAGCCACAGATGGGTGTTTCCAATGCACGGGTTTGAAATCTGAATATAAATCATTTTGTGTATTTTGAAATGTGTATTTTGCAGGTGTCAAAAGTAGTGTCATTTGTCACAAGAAAGAGATTTTAAAAATAGTATTTAGAAAACATATAAAGCCCTTGTAGTGTAAAGCTACTTGAACAGTTCAGTGCTGCAATAACCAGCTCATGAGACCATTCAATGATAAAAATTGATCAGCAACTGATTAGCCTACATTGGAGGCCTCTGCTCAGACCTGTAGGATTCTTACAGCTATATGCACCAGTCAGAAGAAACAAGGATGTTGCTCTTTTGAAATGTTATCATCTACTTTCTTCTGTACATCCAGTCTCAGAAGCCACATGTCCTTATATCATCAATTGGTCAAGTCTGTAGCCATTCAAAGCTTAGAGCGAAAAAAAAAAAAAAAAAAACTACTACTACTACTGCTACTGCTACTAGTTGCTGTTGTTATTCTGCTGTAGAATCTGTGTAAAAACTGTTGTTCGTGGATGTTTGGAAATTAGTATTTCAATCATTCAGTAGCCTAATACATGCATTTTAAACAAGCATTTCCACCCAGTAGGCCTATATTGTAATGTCTTATATTTTGTTAAAGAGTAGGCCTATTTGTAATGCATAACACGATTTTGATATACCTTTGCCCAATTCTGACTAAAGTATCTTAGGCCTATCACTTAATTAATTGATTTCTTAAGTCTGTGTCAGATTTGGTCTTTTCAGACTCTCCAGAAACAGCATAGTAGAGGACAAATAGCCTAGGTATTTTAACTAATTGTACTTGACAAATATCGAATGATCACGTGTTATTCTGTTATAACACATCTAAATGGTGTTTTTGCTATGCTCTGTGTAATACTGCGTTATATTCTGTGTTTTGCCCCAAAGTAATTAGACAATATCTGACCAACAGTTTTTGCCATGGGAACCTTTCTTCGCGGTTATATCGCACCTTTAGCGGGACGGTTTTCGCGGGTGGACACACAGTGAACTTTCACCCCTCAAACTGACTTATTGTTTTGATTTAGCAGGTTAGCTTTTCGCATCAATGGTGGCGAAACGGCTGGCGCAAAGAGAGAAAAACTAGTAGCGCTCTTTGGAGGGTTATCCCTAAATTTATAAAGCCAACGTAAATAATGAATCTGCTGACGGGGCACCAGCGCTGTTGTTGAAGCAGAAACGATGATTTCTCCGAGATAAGCTAACGTTAGCTGGCTGGCTAACGTAGCGTACGTAGCGCTGGTAACAACATCATGATGAGGAACAGTGTGTAGGAGCGACCGACAAGACAACGGATCGCGCTGTTTTCCTGGTTGTCAACCCCAGATTGCCAGGATTATTCTGTCTGCCTGTCTGGATAGCTATACAACGGCTTTTCCAATCGAAACAAGCCACATTTCACTGTCTGTCTTTGAATAGGTAAGTGCAAAGCTTTCGGATGCCAGCTAACGTTAGTGATACTCATAGTCCCAAATCTGATTGCTTGCATGTGTGATCTTTTGCTATCAAGACGGTTTTAGAGTTCATTTCCAGACCCCTTTCCTTTCCTGGCCCTTTTTGTTGGTTCTAGTGGTTGTCACAATAATACATGTGGGAATGTCATTGCAGTGTTGGACACTTGCATCACTCTCTTTCAATGGGCGAGGAAAAGCCGGACACGTTGGACTTTGTAAAGGATTTCCAGGAGTATCTCAGCCAGCAAACTCAACATGTGAACATGATATCAGGCTCTGTGAGCGGCGTCAAAGAGGCGGACGAGCTGCCAGCCGGTAACTGTGTGTCATTAACTGTTATGAGCGTTCCCATTTAGATTCAGCAATCTGTAAATGTAACACGGTTTATTTTGAAACTGTGACAATATGTTCTGTGAAGCTGAGAAATTCACCGTGACATCATTTGTAGCCATGATCTGATGTCCGGCTGTAAATGGTTAACAAAATTTGCTATTTCATGATCGTCTTAAGTCATTTCCTGCCAGTGTAATTAGACATGATCATCCTTATCCACGTGATCCTTCAATAAGCCTGTGATCAACTATCTTAGTATAGATGTGCTGAATTATGGCCGATTGTGTTTGTTGACATAAACGTTATTGCCAGTGTCCTGTTGTTATTGTATTGTGAAAGTCGTTGTTTGTCAGATTCAGTTATGAGATTAATAAAGAGTGACATGTCACATAGATGTAGCTATAAGAGCCAAAGAGTTAGACTACAAAGTGATTTGCAATCCAGCGGAATACCAGCTGCCATCCCTCACAGAAATTCATGAAAATCAGCTGTTCATGAAAATATGACACTACTGCTGAATCTATTTTTACCTGGATGGCAGATTAAAACCATAGTTTGTATCATATCTAGCCTCCCCTTTTGCTTTACATTAATGATTGTGTCTGGCTGTCTCTGTATGCAGACTGCAGTCAGAATGGGCTGGATCACCCGTCAGTGGACATGTCGCTGGAGGACAGCTCAGGGATCCTGGTGGATGGCTTTGAGAGGACCTATGATGGCAAACTCAAGTGCCGTTACTGTAACTACGCCACCAGAGGCACGGCGCGACTCATCGAGCATATCCGCATTCATACAGGTTAGTGTTAACGGGTTCTGGGAACACCACACATGCTGTTTAGGTCCTGGTAATGGCTGCGGTTCAGAGCTTCCATCACTTCTATCAAATAACTATGACAAGGTTTTATTATTTAGCCTACTGGCTTAACTTTTCCCTCTTAATGTTTGTTTTCCTCAATCAAACAGGAGAGAAACCCCACCGCTGCCACCTGTGTCCTTTTGCTTCAGCCTACGAGCGCCACCTGGAGGCCCATATGCGATCTCACACCGGCGAGAAGCCTTACAAGTGTGAGCTGTGCTCCTTCCGCTGCAGCGATCGCAGCAACCTGTCACACCACCGCCGCCGCCGCCACAAGCTGCTGCCGATGAAGGGCGCCCGCTCACTTTCCCATAAGAAGATGCTTAGTGTCTTGCAGAAGAAGGCCAGCTCACTGGGCTACGGCCGCCGGCTCCTCATCAACTTCAGCCCCCCTTCTATGGTGGTGCACAAGGCTGACAACATGAACGACTTCTCCCACGAGCTGCCCCACCTGCGCCAGGAGACGTATGATAACCAGAGTGGGGTGGGTGAGGACGGGAGCTCCAGGAACGAAAACCACCATCACCATGATATGGTCATGGACAACCCCCTGAACCAGCTGTCCACCCTGGCCGGCCAGTTGGCCAGCCTCCCCTCTGACTCTCAGGCCCAGGCTCAGCCTCCCATGTCTCCCGGAGCCGAGTCTATGGTTGACGAGAAACCCTTCCTCATCCAGCAGCCGCACCCTGCCACGGCTCCTGTGGCTGTCTCGGCCAGCATGGCGCACGCCTCCTCCTCTTCCCCCATCACCCCAGAGCCCAGGGCCCCTTCCCACAGCAACTGCAGCCCCGGAGTGGGTCCCTGCAGTGAGCACAGCGGGTGCACCAGCACCCCTAGCATCACCAACAGCCAACCCAGCACCCCGGCCCCGGGCCTGTCCGCCCCGCCCCAGGACCCCCACATGCTGCATCATTGCCAGCACTGTGACATCTACTTCCCTGACAACATCCTCTACACCATCCACATGGGCTGCCATGGCTACGAGAACCCCTTCCAGTGCAACATCTGTGGCCACAAGTGCAAGAGCAAGTATGACTTCGCCTGCCACTTTGCCCGGGGACAACATAAGTAGGGCTGAAAATCTTTTAAAGGACTTTTAAGGGACAGAGCTTGGTTTTATTAATTCCACAGTGATTTTATTTATTGCTGTTTAACTTAATGATTCTGGCCTTGATGTAGCCTAGCCTTTGGAAGTTTTTTGTACTGACGTTGATTTAGAGAGGAAAACCTTTAGAAAATGTCAACATGTAGATGGTTTCATTTTGTATAATTTAAGGTGCCCATTCAAGTGTATTACAAAGGGATGTAGTGATGGTAAAAAAAAAAATCCTATCATAACAGTTTTAATTATCAACACTCCTTGAGTAATATCTAAACATTGCTTAGGTGATACGAACACAGGACTGAAACTGTTGACCTTAGAGTGATCTAACTTGAACCTTGTCTAAATTATTTCAGAGTGCTTGGTGCGTTACTAATATTTCTTTACAGTGCCTGACATATTCACTTTATTGTGTGTCCTAGTAAGAGAGGACTGTTTATTTGAATATGAATGGATATTATGGTATAATATCGTTCTACTTACTGTAATGGATTGGCCCAGAACCATAGAAAAAGAGTTTGGTCATTGTAGTTTTCAGTGGTAGCCATGATGGCACCAAAATTCTGCTCCATGAATGCTGCTAAGTAACTTTGGATTTAATGCCAGCTGCATTTTATAATGTATGCAACATGGCATCCATAGTACAACCTGGCCAGACTCTTTCTATCGGTGGTTTTTGGTTGGCCAACAAAGATGTTTAACTGGGTTTTGTTAAACTTGCATTGTTTGTGAAGTTCCTCCACACAGTGCCCTTCCTTAACCAGCACCGTGGCAACTTGACGCACAGTTTGCTAAATGGGTGTTGCATAGCCTTTTAAATACCTTATGTCACATTCTGACCTTTTGATATTGTATTAGGTCACTTTGATATCCAGAATCTCCACCTTTAGAGCAGAATCACCATGTCTTGTGTCTCCTGTGAACACTGTTTTGTTCAGAATTGCCACGTAGCACCAGGGATGCCATGTTTTAGCCTTTGTGATAACACGCCTTGAGATTCCCCATTTATCATATGGATCTCAGTGCTTTTCTGAATATTTACTGAGTATTGTATTCTGAGTGGTTGGATAGATGTTCAGTGTCAAAAAAGTGAAATAATGTTGCAGTGAAGATTGCTGCTTTACCAAGGTTGTTCATTGTATTGGATAATGTTGTCTGTTGCTTAGCAACATGTGTGGAGAACATAGTTACTGTTTCTAGGACCAACTGCTTGTCACCATGCTTACCAGTAATAAGGGCACCCAGAAATGACTGCCTTATGTTCTCTCAGTGTGTCGTAGGTTGATAGAAAATGGTGAATGTTGAAGCGTTTTTGGCGATCACTTTCTCGCTCTGGGATGACAAATCATTTTATTGTGAGATGGATTAATCTTAACTAATTTATAAGTAAAGTGTTTTCTAACTGAGCTGCACTTTGTCTCTGGTGTTTTTATTTTCTCCTTCTCTGCATTCAAGAACTGAGTGACCAATAATTTGAGTGTTACTATGTGATGTTAAGTCAAGACTGACTTAATGGAATACACAAACAGATTATCTTTTGATGATGCTTTTAATCAGATAAAATGCTAGAGAAGAAAGGGTAGTGATTATAATTCAATGCCACAGTGAACAAAATGGTAAGACCACTAATGATTGAAGCTGGTCATTGAAGGATCAAATTAAGCCTTGTCCTCCTCCTTAGGAGCCCCATCATCCTGCTTCTCAAGGTCTGGGGAGGAGAAGAAAACCATTAAATGTATTTGTGGTAATGGAGCTACTGTATATTTATGCAGAAAACAGCAACATTCTTATTGTTAACCTAATACGATACTTCCACTAATCTGCTATTGGTATGAAAACCAGGTACAAATGGCTGCTGACCTTTGAGTTGGATGGGACCCAGGACCAGAGTTTGGCTCTCGTGTGCTGACTCCAGGTCTCTGGCCTTGCGTTTGGAGCAGCCACGGCGGCAGCGGGAGTTGTAGTCAGAAGCTGGACATATGAGGACCTTACACTGCAGGTACACCGACTCATGGGCTCGCAGAAACTGGAAGGCCTGGAATGTGAAACGGGCGAAGCTACGGGTACCGGAGTAGTAGGCGTAGTAGGTGTTGTCCCTCTGACATCTGAAGATGAAACAGAGCATTACTGGATGACACAGGGAGTGTGAATGGGTAAGAACAACACATAAGTTGAACAGTGTCACTGAGCCAGAAGAGGAAGCTTGGGTACTTGTCTAAGTCAAGTCAAGTTTGTGTATTTATAAGCCCTTTATCACATGCATGTCTCAAAGGACTGTACAGAGAACGAGCCTAACTAGATCTAGCTGATCAACAATCAGCCATACGACAGAATGATACAAGACAAACATCAGAAAAAGCACAAGAGCACACAAAAGCAGATTTTAGCAAGATATAACAGCCCACCTATTCTACATAGCCTAACATACCCCGCACCACCAGCCTTAGACCCTCACTAAGAGTTTAAATGTTTTCAATTTCCAGCGTTCATTATGCAAAACAGCGCATTCTTTCCTTTGAAAACAACAAGCAGTAAAAAGAGGTGTCTGGTTAATATGCAATCATGTTCCTTACTTTAGTTACTTTACCTTTACAACCAGAGTGAGCAATCAAGCACTGCACGCTCTCTTTGGAAGTCTCTTTACCTTTATGTAAAACCTTCTGACCGATCCTCGTCACCATGTCATCTTACCCGTTACGGACGAGGTAGTAGGCTCTGGTGTGGAAATCATGGGGTGAGGGCGAGGCCACACACGTGTCGAGGAAGAGGACCAGGCTGCTGTCATCCCTCCTCAGGTTCACTTGGACATACATGTTCTGGTTGAGGGTCACTGTGTATGGAACTTCAGTCACCTGATAGAAGAGAAAACGCAAAACCAAAATGTCAGCCTGTTTGTTCTCCCATTAAAACTGTGTACAATGCAGACAAGAACAAGTGCGCTAATTTATACATTTTTGATGAATAGTCATAGATTGTCCCTGGGTAAGATTTTATTGAAGTCCTTAAGTTGAGCACCTATAAATCACCTTATCTTTACAAACTGGGGGGAAAAAACACTTTCTCATACCTTATAGTAAAAGCTGCTGGAGGTGTAGAAAGCCATGCTGCCATTGAATCTGCCTGTGCCTGTTATGCTGCTGTTGACCACGTCACGGGCAACGTACATGATCTGGACCGTTGTGTCTTGCTCCATTCGACAGTTCACGTTCAGCTTCAGGTGAGACTGGCGTGTGATCTCACCGTAGCTGGAGGTGTACGCACGGACAGCGTTGGTGTACACAACTTTGCCATTCTCAAACTGTTCAAGGTAGAACACAGTAAAAATAATCACACTCAGCTCAATCTTCCACTGAGCTAAATGCCTAAGTCCTGCCATCTCAGTACGTTGTTGGAGAATGATCCTAAACTACAGTAGATTGTTCCTGTCTTCCAGAAGGTGATGGGTTGCCTACCTTTCGAATGGTGCCACAGGTGTTGATTGGGAAGTTGAAGATCACTTGGTATCTGGAAACCTGAGGCCTGCAGTACTGGTCGTTCAAGTACAGATTGTTGCCGTCATAGCCCAGAGAGTTCAGGTAGGACCTCTCAATCAAAATGTTCATGTTGTCCGAGGAACACTCCACACGACCTGATGAAGCACAAGATGTTTACAAGAGCTTGATTGATGTTTAGGATCATGGCCAAAGATTCACCTACACAATGTTTAACTTGATGGATTTTCTTTGGTGTTTGATTTAAGAAGAGGAAGCAATGCAATGGCCCTTTGTTCTGGTTGATTTTAGGATCTATTTTTAGGATGGCTTTTAAATAAAAAACAGAGGAACTGAGTCAATCCAGGTCAAATGTCCTGACAAACATTTAACACACGTAAGACAAACTCGAAATTGCTTGATAATGACAGTATTTAACTTTGTAAGTCTGTGTTTCATAGTGATTTAGCTCGGATTAATCTAATTTCCTGAAAAATCCAATGTCCTATACAGATGACTTAAGTCACAGTAATCTTACCTGAGCTTGACGGAAGAGAGCTAGTGAACTCAGCATTGAACCCTCGGCCAACCACAGAGCCGTCACTCCGGAAGAGCACAGTCATGTAGTTGGAGGAGGAGTGGAAGGAGTCCAGAGTGCCGTTTTCGCACACTTTCCCCAGAGGTCGTGAATTGACAGACGACCCATCGTAGACGGCAATGTAGTCACAGAAGCAGCAGTTCTCCAACCTGGGTGTAATAACATAATAAAGTCATCAGAAGGGTGACAACTTCAAGCAAAACTCAAAATATAATTAATAGTTCAAATGTACATTGCCAGTCAAAAGTTTGGACACACTTGCTTGAATGTCCTATGTTTTTCATTATATTGAAACCATTTTGATAATGGCTTATGCTTAAATGCTTGAAATGTGTTTCTTAGACAAATATAAATAGTGAAGTTGATGCCTATGTATGAATTTCTTTTCAAAGCCTTTGCCTTTTCATCAAGTCAAAGGGTGGCTACTTTAAAGAATCTAAAATATAAGAGATAGTTTTGATTTATTTAACACTTTTTTGGTCACTGCATAATTCCATTTGTGTTATTTCATAGTTTTACTATTATATATACTGGACATTTATTAGATCAGAGCATAATTCTATTCTGCATGAGTATTTTCTGTAAATAAATCAGAATGAGATGGATATGTAATTTCTGTTGTCACACATAAGTTCTTCATTTGTAATTAACATCATAATGCTGGTGTTCACATATAATTGTCATCACCAAACACCCAAAAAAGCAGTCTGTTCTTCACTCACTGCAGGTCGGTGATTGACAGGAAGATTCTTTGGCCATAGGAAGCTCTGAGCTGCCACACACAGTAGGCGTTGTCGTGGTAGTAGCTGGGGTAGTAGGGGCTGGAGAAGGACCCAGAGCCATGCAGGGAGCCTCCGCACGCTGAAGGAGGGCGAGATAGCATGAGTCTCTGTTACAGGTTTCAATCAAAGCCATCTGAGGTTTGAGATTGTATTTGTGCATTTGCAGCAGGCTCATTACAATTGATGAAATACCTGTGGCTGGCACGTCAGTCGTGATTGGGCAATAAGCTGTGTGATGGAAAAACAAGGGATTCAGCATCACTTGGGTGGAAACGGTGCACAGTGACCAGTGGCTTTTTATGCTGAGCTTTGAGGGACAGGATACTTACAGTAGACGTCATAGCAACAGTTGCCATTGTATTGACAAGAGCTCGAGCAGGAGCAGCTTCCCAGGTGCCTGCCACAGTTGTAACGACACGAGGGCCGAGCTGGGAGACATAGGAGGACATTGCAACGTGTTACTAATCACACTTTACTGCTTGCAGACTTAAAAATGATAGGTCAATTTATTCATTTAGGTTGCAGAGAGGTTGAAATACCAGTCGTGGGTCTCACAGTGCTGGCTGCTGCACAGAAATCTGCATGACAGAGAGATGTGAATAAATTGGTCATTATCTGAACCAAACCCGCAAATTGCATACTTTTATTCCTCTTCTTCTTACCATGTAATACATAAATTCAGATACAGATACTGTTTATTCTGCAATCATGAGCAACAAGGGGCAATGTCATGTGGGTCAGCGCTGACACACCATTACACAGGAATTTGACAGGCTGATTGCTCCAGCAAGAGCGAGGCGCAGAGTCTGGTAATGCTGTTGATTTGTTGGACTTGGCACTTACAGTTGTAGTCATGGCAACAGTTGCCATAGTATTGACAAGAGCTCGAGCAGGAGCAGCTTCCCAGGTGCCTGCCACAGTTGTAACGACACGAGGGCCGAGCTGGGAGACATAGGAGGACATTGAAATACTTAGCGACAGTTAATTATCAGGTACTTCAAGGTAAATGAACTGCTGCTGGAGAGGTTTTCATACCTGTGACTGGTCCCATTGTGGTGGTTGGGCAGTAAGCTACATGATAGAGAGGTGGGAATAACAATGAGGTCAATAACTCAACCAATATCACTATTTTGATACTTTCACCCTCAGGGTTTAGAGTCAACAAACAGGCGGTTGTCACCTGTGTCGAGCTGATGGTTACTTACAGTAGAAGTCATAGCAACAGTTGCCATTGTATTGACAAGAGCTCGAGCAGGAGCAGCTTCCCAGGTTCCTGCCACAGTTGTAACGACACGAGGGCCGAGCTGGGAGACAAAGGTTAATTGATAAAAGTTTACTTCAAGGAGAAATATGCTGTTATTTGTTGGAACTTTGCTTGTAGTCATTTAGGGAGGTTAAAATACTTGTTGGTGGTTGCGTTGGTGGTTGCGTTGGTGGTTGCGTTGGTGGATGTGTTGGGCAGTAAGCTACAGACAGAGAGATTAGAATAAGGTCAGTATCTCAACCTAACTCACTTTTTAGAGGCTTTCTCCTATCCTTCTCACTGTAGATCATTTTCTTGCTGAGTGGATGAACAAAACATTAACACCATGGAGAGAACTTTTTTGGAGTGTTTTACTCCTGTTACACTCTGGATAGAGAGGTAGGAATAACAATGAGGTCAGTAACTCCACCAATCTCACTATTTTGATACTTTCACCCTCAGGGTTTAGAGTCAATAAACAGGCAGCTGTCACCTGTGTTGAACTGATGGATACTTACTGCTGTAGTCATAGCAACAGCTGCCATAGTACTGACAGGAAGATGAGCAGGAGCAGCTTCCCAGGTTCCTGCCACAGTTGTAACGACATGAGGGCTGAGCTGGGAGACAAAGGTTAATTGATAAAAGTTTACTTCAAGGAGAAATATGCTGTTATTTGTTGGAACTTTGCTTGTAGTCATTTAGGGAGGTTAAAATACCTGTTGGTGGTTGCGTTGGTGGTTGTGTTGGTGGTTGCGTTGGTGATTGCGTTGGTGGTTGCGTTGGTGGTTGCGTTGGTGGCTGCGTTGGTGGCTGCGTTGGTGGTTGTGTTGGTGGTTCCGTTGGTGGCTGCGTTGGTGGCTGCGTTGGTGGTTGCGTTGGTGGTTGCGTTGGTGGCTGCGTTGGTGGTTGCGTTGGTGGTTGTGTTGGTGGTTCCGTTGGTGGTTGCGTTGGTGGTTGTGTTGGTGGTTGCGTTGGTGGTCCCGTTGGTGGCTGCGTTGGTGGTTGCGTTGGTAGTTGTGTTGGTGGTTCCGTTGGTGGTTGTGTCGGTGGTTCCGTCGGTGGTTGCGTTGGTGGTTGCGTTGGTGGTTGCGTTGGTGGTTGTGTTGGTGGTTCCGTTGGTGGTTGTGTTGGTGGTTCTGTTGATGGTTGCGTTGGTGGTTGCGTTGGTGGTTGCGTTGGGCAGTAAGCTACAGACAGAGAGATTAGTATAAGGTCAGTATCGCAACCTAACTCACTTTTTAGAGGCTTTCTCCTATCCTTCTCACTATAGATCATTTTCTTGCTGAGTGGATGAACAAAACATTAACACCATGGAGAGAACTTTTTTGGCGTGTTTACTAGTGTGTTACACTCTGGTCTTACTTTCATATTCTGGGCAACAGTTCCCTCTGTATTCACAGCCAGTGGCACAAGAGCAGTTCCCAACCTGGTAGCCACAGTTATATCTGCAGGAACCTCCAGCTATAGCGAGAACAGACATAGCAATGATCAGTTTCCAACAGTGTCTAGGTTTCTGTGTAGTTTTGATGGGATGTTTTGTTGTTGCTGTTGTTCTTTTTGCATCTGTCATGAGCAGTAATATAATAAACATTTAAAGAGCATCAAACTGGCGAAATTACATATTTTGTCAAATATGTAATAATCTTAGTCACAATCACAGTAACTTACCCACGACACGGTACTCAGCATGAAATCCTGTGAAGGCGAAGCTGTTGTCACTTTTGAAGCGCACAGTCAGGTAATAACCGGTGGAGTGAAAGGTGGCGTTCTGCCTGCCGCACAGCGTCCCCAGAAGCCTGTATTCGGTGCTGGGGCCATCATAGACATAGATGGCATCAAAGCTGCAGCTGGAGTCTGCCTCAAGACTGTGATCAGAGCACAAGAAGTACAGAGGGTGAAAGTTAAAGCAGCACAGACAACACAGAAACAGTAGCAGTGACTGGGGACTCCATAATATCATGGAAGCTTCACTTTCATCTTACTTCATCACAGGTATCATTAATCTTACAATCTGAATCAGGTAGTTAATGACACACATCTCCTTTGATCATTCTAGGAGGAGAAAAAAAAGATCATATACATATTACAGAAGAAAGTCCGAACTGCTGGTCCTATCGTATCTCTCTTATCTTAGAACAAATCCTAATTTGCCATTACAGAAACAAGTCCTCTAATGTTGCGTCTCATCTTATCTACTAAATCCTAACTTATTGTAATTTTGTGTCCTATGATTGTAATTCTCTTAATCGACAATCATTTATTATAGTCTGAAACTACAGGAATTATGCAGAACTAATTGCACAGAAGCATCAGAACTGTCAAAATTTAAATAGTTTAACGGCCTATGTGTTTAATGTGTTTAAGAGTATAGCCTGTTAGCGTTATTACTGAGAAGCAATATGGATATTATAAGACAAGAAAAGAATAGCTTTCAATTTCAAAAGGGACAAGCGGTGGTGATTTCTGAGAGTTTTACGCAACAAATCAAAGATAGAAAATGGGCCGAGGTCGCAGAGCATGTCAGCAGAGAAATGAATGTCATCAGCAGGTTTCATTAATCTTTCGATCATTATATTTTGGTTTTCACCTTCATGGACAAAAATTTTAATTATGGCAGCCATTTCAGTTCAAAAATACCTGATCTTTTTTTTTAGAAGAGTTTCTAAATTTTGGCCAGGTTCTGAGCTGTCCTAAAGTTCACACACACAATTTAGGATTTCTTTAGGACCCTTCTGTAGTATCCAAATCCTAAATGCCTTTAAGATAAGACCAAGGTCCTAACTTTAGTTAACTGGTCCTACCTGGTTCTGTAATGGCAAAAGTCTTAAATACTGTCCTAAAGTCAGATAGGACAGGATTTCAGACTTGGCACTTTTCTGTAATATTCACCCAGATGAACAGTATATGCTTACTTCACAGATGGGAATTCCAGCTCTATAATTTGACTGTCTGGTCTGATGTACCATACACAGTCTATGTTGTATGGGTAGTTCTCTGGATAGTTGGGGCTGTCAAAGTGGCCTGTGCTGCCGTACAGGTTGCCACCACAGCGTGCAGCTGAAGAGACATAACATGAAATTCCTGATCAATTCAAAATCAAGTACTGGAAATTAAAACATGGACACAGATTAAAACATGTTATTTGGTATGATACTGGTCATGATGTGTGGTGTGACAGTGAGTAATTTGCTTATACGGTTCATATACTTCAACACTTGTTATCATTATATCAGCTGAAATTAGTTACACACTTGACAAAAAGCATCATCAGTAAGCCAGACATTGTAGGATGACCAACATTTTGTCAGAAGTCACAAATCAGAAGCTTGAGAAGGAATGAGAAAGATTCTAATTGTTTTTTAAATAGATACAATAATAATAGTACAGACACAATCACTGTGAAAATCAATTTGGAAGAATGTGTGACAGAGAATTTGAACCAAGCAAACTGATCAACTGTGTTTGATCAGATTAATTGAAAAACAGAGCAAAAGAAATGCCATTCTGACTTCTGGCTTCCCCTGCAACATTTGTAGCAGGAGGAAGTATTTGAGCTATTTAACTTCGTTTCAAAAATGACAGACCTCAGATTTTTTTTTTCATTATTCTCTATGACTGCTTGCTGGTTTGGAAAAAGAAATATTAAGTCACAAATGATTTTGAGAAATAAACCTAGAAACACAGTCTGCCAAGATGCAGTTTATTTTGGTGATAACTGTTGTACCTGTACCATCATGCCCTGAGGTTCGATCTGGATAAGCTGGTTGGTCAGATGGTGCATATGAGGCATCCGTCAGATCTGTTGTAAGCAATGGATATGTTGAAAAAAATAAGTAGACAATAAAAGGCCAGTGACAGCGCAAGTAACACAAGATGTGTGTCAAATTACACGTTCCTATGCTGGTCAGAGATCCTATCTATCCAACTATAATATATTGAGTAAATGGAGTTGCATCTGTTGGCTGAAACAGAAGGCAAAGCCATTTGGGTGGAGACAGGGCCAATGGCATTGTGGATGCATGCAGATCAGTCAAACCCACCTGGTGTTGTCTGCCCTGAAAAAAGAAATGAAAGACTGATGTTATCAATGAGCAGTTCCTTTTTAGGAAAGGTATGTCATTAACAGAGGCAAACACAACACTAAGAAATGACCATACCTTGCACGCCATGTGAGGTGATCACACCGCAGAGAACCAAGAGAGTCCACATCGTTATGGTTCCACCTTCCAACATGCTTCAGATACAAACTCTGATGTCTTATATACCCAGCAGCCCACTTGGAGGCTTCGATACAGCAGCCATAAAGTTTCTGATGTTACTGAATGTGGCAATTTCCTCAGTAATCAATGTTCATGAGAAACCAACACTTGGTTAACCATCATAAAGTATGTACGCAAAGGCAATAATTGTTCACCACGTAGCTTCAGAAGCTTCAGGGAGTGTTTTAAGGTATTTGCTTAAAACGTCTGATAGAACTTCATGGAAGGTTTGGGAACACACCATAAGCACATGCAGTAATAAAAGATACACTATCATGATCTTAAGTTAGTTTTAAGTCTCAGATTTTTAAATGAAGAAACATGTACTGAACTTTTTTTGGCCAGAGGAAGAGCATTTTGTATCCAAATTTGAATATTATTCCCCTTTAAGAACTGTTAAAGACAACTGAATACATCCAAAGGAAACTTGAGAATACATGCAACAATTTACTTTTAAATGGCTAAAAAATGATGTATTATATATATGCTGATGTTCTGCAACAAGTGTCAGTCAGACTGTCAATAAGAAGTAGAAAAAGTAAAAGCTGCTTTCATTTTTTAATTCATTTCATTGCTTCTCTTGTAGGCAAATGGGAAATAGGGAAATATAGCCTCTTATTGGGTTCAATTTCAGTTTTACTGCATGGAGACACTTTACTTTGCATTATTAGTTTACCACTTTAACAATATTTAGAAAAGACTAAACCAGGGCCATAAAGCACCGCATAACACATCGTCTCTCTTTCTGATGGGAAAATCTAGTTTGTCCTGTCCTGTTGAATCAGGTGTGAGTAAAGGATTTTCCTCATTAAGTTCACGGATGTCACCTTTTAGTGACAAGTACAAATTGCTTTGCGTAATATCTCTCTTCTTGCCTGCAAAGAACACTTGAAAGTTGTGTGCTCTTTTCCCAGGACATGTCAGGTATGTTAGTCTTTTGGCAACTATTGTAACTACAGTGACAACATGTGACTTTGACAGTGACGTGTGTGTGTGTATCCGTGTGTTTGTTTTTCTATTCTTGTTAAAAACAGAGTGAGGGAGAGAGAAACAGATGGTGTAATCTATTCTGTGCAGTATCATTTATGGGGCATTTTATTAGTCCTCACTTTAGAGAGGGCACGTTTTAGGGGTAAAGATAAGGATTGGGGTTACGGTTAGACGTGGGTTAGGTTTTAATGGTTAATGGATAGGGTTAGGATAAGAGGTTAAGGAAAAAGTCCATGGAAAAAGTCAGTGGAATGCAGGGCAACGTATGAATAATAACAGCAAATAATATCAATATAAATAATATCAGCAAAAGAAACATTACACACAAGAGAAAACAAGCGAAGAAGTTGATGGAAATAAATGACAGGGTAGAACAATAATTCAAGAATAAAATAACACATGACATGAAAATGTGTGTTTTTTTGCAATTTCATGACACATTAATCAGTCTCTCTCTCTCTCTCTCTTTCATATTTAAGTGTAAGCATACAGGTAGCACTTGTTTGACCCCTAAGTCGAACAAAATTACAAAGAACATGCGTACTTTATCACCAACGCCCACTTAACGAACAAACATTGCTACCATATGGTGACATTTCTGTGAATGTTTGTAATGTGAATAATATCAGCAGATGGAGATAAATGACAGGGTAACAATAGTAACATAGGAACAATAAATACAGAATAATATGATACACATATGATGACATTTTGCTATTTCATGACACAATAATCAGTCTCTCTCTCTCTCTCTCTCTCTTTCATATTTGAGTGTAAGCATACAGGTACCACTTGTTTGACCCCTAAGTTGAACAAAATTACAAAGAACATGCGTACTTTATCAACAACGCTTTTCCCACTTAACAAACAAACAATGCTACTGTATGATGACATTTCAGTGACTCAATCTCAAAGGACGAAAAACACAAACAAGACTGACTTTCCCACTGCGTCCCACTCCCCCATTGTGAAAGTGAAGCTCTCTTTTTTTCTCCCCCCTCCAGGATATGCTTGCATCACAGTGCTAAGTCAACACGTAACTGGAAGAGGGACATAGGGTGGTCTCTCTCCTCTCTCTGTCTGACCTATTTATCTAGTGGCAGCCCATCAGTACAAAGCGGGCTGTGAGTCACGGCAGCAGAGCCCCTGACTCAATGCTGCATTGGTTAATCAGTAACCAGAGTGGGAGATCTGGCTGGCTGGCTGGGTTAAAGCAGGGGAGCAGAGCAGCAGGGAGCTCACTCACCACCTCACTCACTCAGCAGCAGCAGCAGCAGCAGCACACGGTAAGAGCAACTCTGAGCTCAATCTGGTAATTGTCTTTTGATAGTTCAGTGCAGTGATTTATACTCATCACAAAGAGTTGGGATAAATGTTTAGATTCCTATGTTTTATGTGACTCTTATTAACCGAGTGAATTTTAATCTTCATAACCATAAAATAATAGTCTAAATGTCTGTTAACTGTCTCTGAGGGAAACTCAAACAACACTTTTAGTAGAATTTGAGGGTTTTTCTACTTAATTAAAACTATTAGTGCGACTAATTATTTCCTCTGAAGTTGTCACTTCACCACAAAGCATTATCTTCAAGGCAAGGTTATTATAGATCAGTACGGTCAAAAATTCAGTCTAAAGTCTGGAGAGGGAAGCAACTAGACCGTCAGTGATTCTGTTATCTTTGCCTCGTCTGTGATCAGTGAGGTTGAGACTGAATCAGCCATGTTTTTTGACCTCTGTGATCAAGTCATCGGTACAGGTAGGCTGGCTGTGTACGAGAGCATTTGAGTGTACAGGTTTTATTGATCAGGTGCCAAGGCCATGTCCTGTGGTACATGTCCAAATAGAGGAGACTCATGTGTTTGCTCATCTCCTCCAAGAGTCCATCAGTCCACTCTCCTGCTTGTTCACATCCAACTCAAAGGATAAAGTCCTATTTTTATGTAAGGGCACTTATTAGAAGTATACTCTTTCTTGGACATTTAGTTTAATACATCCATATGGTTTCTATAAGAGTGAAAGTTGTCAGCTGAACACAGAAAGCCTACTCCAGGCTTGTACTACTCTAAACAGAGGAAACATTCATTCAGATATGAGCCGCTCCAGTAACAAAACTACCATCAGCAGTTGAAAAAATTCAATATCTCAACAATGAACAAATGTGCAGCCACTTGTTAAAACTATAGCTATTATCAAAAATAATATCACTAAATAGAAAGTTTCAGTGCTGAAACCTGCAGTGAAACCAAAACTGGGACCAAATCAGAATGAGATTTTTTTTTTTACCTCCAACCACTACTTTTCTAAATGAAATCAGAATATACTCTATACTGTTAGTGGTCAATCCATTTTGGAAGGTTTTTTCACAATTTTTTTTTTAATTTTTTTTTTACAATGTTTCAATATAAATTGTTTACATATATCCAAATTAGTCATGTAATTTGTATGTAGTCATATAGTCATGGCAAAGTAACTAAAGGATCTTCTAGCCATAATTTAAAGTGTGAACAGTTTTGCAGTATGTTTGGTGATAATTTCAACATATGAATTTGTTTGTTGATTGCTTAAGTATACTCAGTCTGTCGGCTAAAGGCCTTACCCTAAATGCTGCTTTAGCAACAGCTAATGGAGGTCCAAATAAACAATGATTAATATCCAAAAACATCCACCTTATTTTAGTGAATGTTCTTCTGCACACACACAAACACATGCATACACAAACACACACACACGTTGATGCTCTTCATTAACTATGCAACTTCTATTGCAAAGAGCAGTGCCTGCTCTCATTCACTGACCACCAGGAGAGAAGACACACAAAGAGCAATGAATCAATCATTGACACGCTGCTCTGCGCCTAGAGTCCCTGCCAGCCAATCCTGTCAGAGATGGAAAACCAGATCCAGCCAGATTTCTGTCTAAAGCCACACTAATAGTGATGTATCATTCACAGAACCCCCATAGTCTGTGTGCCCATGCTTAACAAGCCTTCAGGAGACAGTTAACAATGTAATAGAAAATTCGGTGGGTTGATGTACACAAGCTCATTCATCTTAAGCTGATAAAATTTGTCTCTTCCACAGAAGAAACCATTGTAAGGTGATTTATCAGCAAAGGTAAAATGCAGAGACTGTGGCCCCCTGCTCTCCTCCTCTGCCTCCTACTATGCTGCAGCCTCTCAGGAAGTCATGCCAACCGTGTCTACGTTCACCCCTTCTATCTTTTTGCCGCCGACAACGTCAGCTGTGAGACGCTGCAGTCCCAGACTGCCAAGCCTCTGGAGACACTTCCTGTTGCCCCACTCGACAACGAAGTCCTGACGCCGGACAGCAGGGACCTGTCAGACCAAGATGGGCAGAGGCAGAACATCACCCAGAGGACGGCGGTTCTGGCAGAGCTCTTGAACTCTCTGGGCCTGAGGATGTACCAGGCTCTCAGCACCAAGCAGCGTGGCACCAACACCCTCCTCTCTCCGGTGAACACCTACGGCTCCCTCGTTACCTTCTACCTGGGAGCCTCCATGAAGACCGCGAGCTCATACCAGGTTCTTGCTTTTGATTTGTTGTCAACAATTCTTACGGTGCAACTCATAAAATGAGCCAATGCTCAATTTGGTAGTGATATATTCCAAGGCTTTGGGACAGGCATATGCAGTAAACTTTAACCTACTGATTCTTTACCAGCTTGAATGAATGATTGATGTATTGGAGTATAAATTGAAAGTTTTAGATACAATTCTAAGGCCTTTCTATCTGATTATGAGGCCTTGTACTTTCACGCTACAAAGAATTAAAATTGATCCCAACACTTTTCCTGCCAGCTTCTGTTGGGCTTGAACAGAGACACTGACCGAGAGGACTGCGTGTCGTTAGTGGACGGGCACAAAGTTCTGAAGACCCTGCAGAGCATCAACTCTCTAGTGGACGATGGACCTAAAGACGAGATCAGCACCCAGGTCTGGGCCTTCACTCGCCGAGATGCCCACCTATCGGAGGACTTCATTCGAGGCACGCAGGACTTCTCGAACATGTCTTTCATCCGTGGCGTGGACTTCTCCACGCCTCAGGAGGCAGAGGAGCTGGTGAACAGCTTCATGGAGAAGACGTCAGATGGGAAGGTGAACAGCGTCTTCAAAGATCTGAGCTCCAGCACCAACCTTCTGTTCATCAGTTCCTTCAGCTTCAAAGGTCTGTCTGTCTGCCAGTCTCTTCTTTGGACCATTGTAAAGTTGGTTTCCACAGCACAACAAGGATCTAAAGTATAACTCTTCATCGCATGTGGATGAATCTTCATCCCGTTTACCAAGATGATAACATTCAATCAACTATACTGTTCCAGTATTTCTTTATCCACAACTTACTAGCACACTGTGTAGCACCAAAGTTTGTATTTGGGCTAGATAACATTTTTCAGGGCTGAATTGTAATTAACATTTTCATTTTTCACCCTGGGCCAGATGAAGCACTCATACTTTATCACTTATTATCATAGTCAGAATTCCTTAATTTACTATCTAGTCATATGTCAAGGGATTAGACTTTGTGCAGTCACCATATGCAATTCACAGTAACATAGGAGCAACCCAGATGATATAAAAAATGAAAATACTACCAACCACAATGCATAAAGTCCTTACCTGAGTTTCTTGGCTGTGTCTACATAGGCAACTGGAGGACAGCCTTCCAACCAGAGAGGACCTCACAGCAGGAGTTTCATGTGGATGAAACAACCACAGTGATGGCCCCTCTGATGACCCACACGGGTCAGTACCACTACCTGAATGACAAGGTAAATCTTTGTTTGAGACATTTGCATTTTTTGTTCATTTGTTTCATTTGTGATTGCTGTGAAATGTGAGATTAAGTGTGAATCCTGGAGGTGGGATAGCTCAAATCTTCCTCACTCACAGGCCATAGCTCCTCTATTACCCTTGCCTGTAAATTAATTCTCCAATTTAATGACTGGTCCTCATCAGTGATATGTATTTTTGTATTTTATATTACTATGAAGGCGCGGCAGTGTACAGTTGTGAAGCTGCCTCTGAGTAAGCGGTCCTACATGTTGTTGGTCCTGCCTCATGAAGGGGCCAACCTCCACGACGTAGAAGCCAAGCTTCGCACCGACGTCATCTCTGGATGGCACCAGAACCTCAAGGAAGGGTGAGTCTACTGCCTTTTCAGAACCTTAACCTGAAATCCAGATCCAGTATCCCATGTAGCCTACAGCCATTGCTGTCATTCAAAGTATGACAAGTTGAAGGGCTGGTACTCTGAACCATCTCTCATCTTTTGCCATCTTAAACTTTCGGAATCTGTGTTACATTCTGTGTCCATTTTTTCCTTTTCAATTTTTGAATGACTTTTTCCTGACTTAAAGCAACATTTCCATGACCAATAATTGTCATGTTGTTCAAATGCCAGATTTTGATTGGATAGCTTATTTTAATATCCCAGGTCTTATTTTTTCTAATTGTTTTGGCAACTTATCACATGGGACTTAAGGAATTTTGAAATGTATATTTTAGATTACACAAAGGTTCCTAGATCTACCAGCATCAAAGCTTGACGATAAACATCTGTCAACTGTTTACGAACAAAGTTCCATGACATTTCTAAAACCTTTTTGACATGTATCATTTTCCATACGTTTTTCCAGGCCTGGAAAACACAACTTTGAAATTCAATTGCTTTTGGTTTTTAAGTGTTTGTTTGGCTAAGTGTTTTTCCATGAGCCTGGATATATGTACCTCTTTATTTGCTCCAGGTAAAAAGACCTGAGTCGGTAACTGTCTATCAGCCCCTCAGTCAGTCAATCAATAATGTGTTATCATATCAACATGGAGCTATGGATTTGTAGAGAGAGGGTGAGACAACCCCATTTCAGCTCAGCTACGTTTCAGCAGAAATTTACAAACTGTCTCCCCCTCTGTCCATCCACCCAGTCTGTTGGAGCTATCTCTGCCTAAGTTCTCCATGTCATCTGTGACTGATCTGCGTGTTCTGCTGACCGACATGGCTGCAGAAATAGAGACCAAACTGATGGGCTCCCAGGCTGAATTCAACAGACTCAGCACCACCAAACCCTTCGCTATAGATAAGGTGAAATAGACTGGATGGTCGTCTCGTCAGATTACAGAAATCTATCACTGTGTATATGTATGTGTGTGTGTGTGTCATTAACTCATCCCTATCTCCTCTCAGGCGTTCAACAAGGTGTTGTTTGAGATGTCAGAGGAAGGGGCAGAACCTCAGGAAAAGAACCAGGAGGCGGGCGTGCCTCTGAAGCTGTCCATCAACCGGCCGTTCTTCTTTTCTATCACAGAAGGAGATTCTAATGCCATCCTTATGTTGGGCAAGATTACCAATCCTACACTCTAAAGTTATATAGTGCTTGAACAACACCACAAACCTCTGATGTGAAAAATGTCTAACATGCCAGTCCTGTTTCTCTGCAATGTTACCAACAAACTTCATCCACTAAAGCTAAAGTTTCTGCAGGAATTGAAATCAGTCACTCTATGAATATCTAATTTAGATCATACTCATGGTTTTCAACTGCATTAATGTCCATACATATGAGGAAATTCAGCACAATCTCATTCAAGAAGGATCTATCAGTATTATACAGTATTATATTATAAATTTGTTTCCTCTGTAAAGTTTATTATAGCAGTGTTCTGTACAGTATTTTTCTGTAGAGTAGGTACAGTAGCCACGATTCTCTATGACAAATGACTAATACTTTGTATATTGTGTTAACTAAGAGTTTATTTTTGTTTTGTTACGATTTGTGATTGCTGGAATAAAACATTTGTTTCTCAATGTAGCTGAAATGTCAATCTATTTGTCTCTTATTCATCAGGACTTAAAAGATATTAATTTCAATTACATGGCCTCAAAAGAGTCCTGTATTAATTTTGATCACCAAACCGAGTTGGGAGAGGGAAGGCTTCAAAAATTGCAACTACAGGATTTAGAGATACTGAATCTGACAGTGTAGAGTCACTATCTTTCTAACTTTTGCAGTAAATGAATTCTGCATTTAAATAGTTGGAGGATTTATTGTGCTACCCATCTCTGTTTACATCAGCTAATACTCAGCCAGCCTAAAGTTGTAAAAAAAAACATGTAGTGAAAGACACAAGACACACTGTCTTAAACAAATGATACCACAAAAGACACAGTGAGATAAGAGCGTTTTTTTGTCCTCCTGTCCTTCATTTCCAAAATCTTGTCTCTCACTCTTGCTAATGACATTTGGTACATATGTTGTACGTATTTCTTAATCTGGCCAAGTGAATTTCATCAAATCTGTAAATACAATAGATTTGATTATATTAGATTAAACATTAATGATTCCCTTTGGAAAATTGGGCTTTTGCAGCAGCAAGCAGTTAAAGGATACATGAACGAATAGGATAAGAATAGAGCAAATGAGAGTTACAAAAACAAAGGCAACTGACAAGTTAAAAGGCCTTAAGTGTTGGCATGCAAACAGTGGTTGCAGTTGTCTGGCTTTCTTGTTAGCGGTGCAAGGGAATAGTTACATGCAGAGCAACCACCTGTGACTATGTGCTGCTACTATCTCACTACTGACCTCTCGGTTACAAACACACAAATTAAACATTGTATCCAAAGTTCATTTTTTATTTTATTACGTTAAGTTCATTATGTTAATAGCATTATATTACAACTTTGATTTTAATAAAAATGTACATCATTCACACTAGTCGTCTTCTACATTTGCTATTCATCCTTCACCAGGTAACAGTAAACAGAGAAATATGGTTGGTTTGTTTCTGACATTCTCTCCATAAAACACACATTTAAGACAGGCAGAAGAACAATTATTTCTTGAACTTCTAGTCTGCATATGAAAACTACAATCTCCAACAGCAATACTGCAGTCCCCTGTATTCATATTGCCAATACCAGCCCCAATGATTATCCAATCTCACAAAATTCTCCCATTTATAATCAGCTCTCGCCCTGAAAAGCCCTTGAAAGTCAGTAGTTCCTCTTGTGTGTTTCCACCCAGAATTGACAGCTTGACCAGTCACAACACTGGCAGAGCTCGATGCTTCCTGTTGTGTCAAGGACTTGTGACACCGCAGCGCTGATGGCTGCATGAAATAGAGAAGTGTGCACTAGAGGTTGAAAAAAGGATTCCAGTAGTAGAGAAACCGCTCCAGTCCGAGGTTCTTCATGGTCCGATGGAGAGGCAAATTATTTTTCTGTAAGGTTCACTGGGCCTCAAATATATATATATTAATATATATTTTACTAACTCATAGTATTCATGGTACTGTCATTTCAAAAAATGTAATTAAAAAAATAAAATAAAAATGATGCCTATTGTATTCATACCTTGGTGAATGAGTTTTGAAATTGGGGGGGGGGGGGGGGGACAATGCCATTGATTGTGACAAAGTAATCTTTTAATAAACCATGACTTTAGACAGGATTTGGTCAAAAGCACAAAACTTGTGCCCAAGAAACTTAATAAATAGACTTAATAAATGAAGCCTACTGTTTATTTGTTTTATTCATCCAGGTATTAAGAGTCCCATAACATCTTGTACTGTAGGAAGATGACAGGGATATTATGCACCACCATCGGCTGTGTAAGACCGAGTGTATTGTGTTTGTTTAGCCCAAGGTGGAGGGTTGCAGAAATGAGTCCAGCATGTTAATGGGTTTTGCTTACTATGGGTTCAGTAGTGCTACTGGTTCTGTTCTGCCAGCTCTCGGGCCTCCTGGACCAAATCCATCAGGGTGGAAAACATGGAGATGTCACTTGGCTGGAGACCCATCTTCTGGATCTGAGTCAGACAATGACACACAGCAGTGTGAGGAGGATCAACCAAATGCACTTCAAATGACACAGAATTGTTTATTTATGATTATGTGTTCATGTATGTGCCTCAATGCATGCCTGTGTTGTGTATGTGCGTTTGTGAAGCACTGCTGCACCTGTTCTCCCAGGTACTCCACATCCAGAGCCAGCTGCAGGCGGATCTTGCTGTCGTCTGTGGGTCCACCATTAGCTCCCACTGTGGTTGTCGAGGCCGCACCCTTCCGGGCCTGCTTCAGTCTCTTCAGACTCTCCTCCATCTTCCTCACCGAACTCAGCACCTCCGAAATGGTCTCATAGTACCTGCACACAAAGCGTGGACATGTCAAGACAGGTGGGAAACACAAACTTCGGTGGGGTGCAGACTAGCTGGATAAAGATCTGATTCCGAAGATTCCGGCACAGAAGACAAACACCATCCTCATGTAGGTAAAATGTGGCAAATAATGCAAAAATAAAGCAATAATGTAATATTGCGATTATACAATGGTTACCAACAAAATAAAAGATATAATCAAAATGTATTCATATTGTGGGGTAATTCGCTCTCAAAATAAAAAAGATTGCTAGTGTTATCTCCGTTTCCCTGGAAATACATGGGGTATGACAAATAACTGGAAAACAATTAGTTGCGTCAGTAGACTCTGTAATGAAACCTAGTTTACTACTCCAGCAAGTAGGCCGACCCTTAGTAACAACCTAGCAACAGAGACGATTTCTAGTCCCTGTTGAGTCAGCCAGCCAACTTGAGCTAATGCTTTCTAGAGATCGTGGGATTTCCCAAACTGAATAAATACCACACACACAAAACTGCCTTGCTAGCTCAATCTTGTTGTAACTAAGATATCTGCTGAAAAAAATAATTTTTCCATGGACAGATTTAGCTACTATGTCCGCGAACTTCACATGTATTTTTAAGCTAGTAGCGCCGTGTCATCGACTCACCGGCACAGCTGATGGAGGATGCCAGAGCGTCTGGTAACATCAAGGCTGAACAGAGTTATATTTAAATATATTGTATAATAATATATGGCGGAGTAATATTTTTAGTGATGAGCACGACTAGGTGTGCTGTCATGCTGATTTGATCACGTTCTAAATGTCTAGTTGACCAATCAGATTGCTTGGTCGGAACTACCTGTTGTATAATTGTGGTTATTAACATGATGGGAATGAAGATGTCATTCTTTCATTTTCATTAGATGGGTGAGGGTCAAAATACCATTGGCACAGCAAAGACCATTCACACAACAGAACCTGTGGATATCAGATCAGCCAATCCTATGTATATACGTGTGTGTGTGTGTGTGTGTGTGCGTGTGTGTAAGCTCACCTCTGTGTGCAGTCAGACAGTGTAACTCGCAGCCATTCTTGTGCTGTAGAAGGAGTGACCAGTCCCGTTGAGTCGGTCAGCAACTGATGTAACGGACGCAAGGCGTTGTCCATGTATGCTGACGCACGCACCGGCAGATCCTGTCCAGGAAGCAAGTAGAAAGTTAGATCAGGAGAGTATTCTTCACAAACTTGTTGGTAGCAAGGACATCCACATTAACTATTTGCCTGTGTATAGGACTATTAGCTGCCTCCATCAATGAACAACAATTCAGTGGTGTCTATGTGTCTGTGCACAGGCCTGTCAGTGTTTCCCTTATATTCAATGCGCAAAAGTGAGTCACAACAGCAAGGAAATTGCTAGCAATGGTAGAGAAAATGTAAAATAAAACAGTCTCTTAGAACTATGCTCAATCTCCCACTCAAACATTAATTATTACATTCAATAGGTTCAATGTTAGGGCTTTAAGGATAGAGTATCCCAATGCCATTTGTTTTAATGCCATCCATGCATTAACTCGCATCATACCTCCGAGTTTCATCAAAATCAGCTTGGTGGTGTAGCAGTTATGGCCTTTCCAAGGTTGAAATTTTGACCTTTAATTATAGTGCCCCATCAGGCCAATCAATGTAATTTTTTAAATGCCAGAAACAGTGCCAAAATGAGTCATCCCTCCAAGTTTCATTAAAATCGGACAAATGGCGGCTACGCTATCACATTTGTTGCTGTGAAATAATAAGCACTGACGTGTGTACGGTGCAGCTTCACTGACCTTATTGGTCCTGCGGTAGAGGCGTGGCACCTCAGACGCGCTCTTCAGGAAGCGGCAGGACCGTTCAGTCAGATGCTGGGTCATCCTGGTGTTGAGAGTGGGGATGCTACCTGACAGACAAGCCTTAGAGTCCGCTAGTGCATCTGACAAGGAAGAGGGCACTAGTAAATGCACAAGTGCGTCACTTGTTACCCAGCCTGAGTTATCCTAGTGCTGAGGCCAGGGATACAGCCTAAAAGAAAAACCTTAGAGTCAGCTAAGGCATCATTACATTTTGTGATTGAGATTTTCTCTATTATATCCTGTTCAAAAGCCTGTTGGGATTTTTGAATGTCTGAATTTTCTGAATGTCAGTGAACACTGATATTAGTGCCAAGAGCTGTCTCTTCTGCATGTTTTCCATAATAATAAGACCATGTGGGATATAGTACAGAGGAGTAGTCCCAACCAATTACAAAAAAAATCCTCCAAAAAGATTTGAGATTCCACGAGAATTACAATTTCTGTTCATGGAAAGATTGAAGAGTAAGATCAGGCAAACAGTGCAAGGGAAGTAAAAAGTTCAATTATTTCCCTGTGCTCTATGTATGGGTAGCTTACCTTCTACAATAGCGAAGTTTTTGAATCCGATGGCCTCTAGCCTCTGTCTGACCATCTCTGACAACTTCGGTATCTAAGAGAGAGACAAGCCCACTGTCAGAAACAATTGAGTGGAAACCAGAGAGTTAAAATATCAAAGACACAATAATAAAAGTGTCAAAAGGACTGTTTGTCACTAAAATTTAGGCTTAGGTCAAAATCAAATCATCTAAAATCTTGTCATGGAGCAGTTTTGCTGTGTGATATGTTATATGTAATATATTTGTGTGTGCGCACCTGCTCCTGCAGCTTTTGGATGTCAGCTGCAATGTAGACCAGCTGCCTGATGGAGAGGGAGGCGGGACTTCCGCTCTCGCTGCCGGCCTCATCCAATGAGGTTCGACTGGAGGTGGAAGAAGCTGAGCTGGGCAAAGGCCTGATTGACTCCTTAGGCACCTCAGGGGGTGGAGTCTTAGTCAGCACCTGTCAGCACACCAATCAAGGTGAGTACCAAGAGCAGGCAAAGCAACAAGTAACAAGGCTCTAAATTTGGATGCCTTGGCCTTAAAAATATTATTTACATCATTACAGGCAAGAATCAATATTAAAAACGGTAACACTTTACAATAAGGGTACACTAAGTTAATGCTTAACTAACCCTTAATTAATGTACCCTTATTGTAAAGTGTTACCTTAAAAAAACAGTACGTTGTAGTTTACCTCATTGAGGAACTTGGCATATCGTGAGTAGAGCTGCAGTGTGAGTTTCCAGAAGCGATGGGCCAGAGGTGACAGGTAGACCTTGTCTGACCAACACCTCACCAGGCAGGACCACAGTACCTCAGACACCTGGAGATGGTACACACTGCCCGCTGGACAGGAACACACACACACCCACACACACACACACAGAGTTACCACAGGAAGTAAGATAGGAACATACTGGTGTTTACAAGAGAGGGTAAATGCTTACCTGGGGCTGCTTCTAATCCATCACTTACAGCATTCTCCAGACTTCCTGCTATTTCCTTGTACCTGAGGCAGAGGAGGGAGTGTGGCAGGGAAGGAGGGAGAGGGAGAGAGAAAAGAGCTTGTTCTCAAAACAATCTGTTATCAACGTATTCCTTGAATCTGCTCTGAACTACAAACACTGGTTCATGACAAGAAAAAAACACTAAGTTTACTGGCAATGATGGACTTTCCACAAAGGCTGAGCTGTGCAGGATTGTTTGTATTGTGAAATGCACACGTGAGATCTAATCTTTGTCTTGACGTGCATTGGTGAATCTGTGTGTTGTGTACTTTACAGTGTGTGTGTGTGTGTGTGTGTGTGTGTGTGTGTGTGTGTGTGTGTGTGTTTCGGGGGCAGTGGGAGGTTGACAAACAGTAGAAGACTCAGTGTCCAACTTCCCTGTAATTTCCACAGATCAATGGCCAGTCAGTCAAGGTTTAGTGGCGTGTTTATGAGCTATGGTTAGTATTAGGCCGACACCACAGCTTTGCTTCTTGTCATCATTCAATATGAAACTGCCATCCATAAGCAGTTTTCTAAATTGCCAAAAAAACAGGGCACTGGTCAACTTATCAACCAGTTTTTCTGGAATAATGCTGACAGCTAGTCTGGCTTTGCCCTGGAGTCCTTAAGGCCAGACCATTCAGTTCTTCAAAATACATACAACACAATGCCCTCCATCCTGCCAAATGTCTGACCGTATTCACTCAAGCTAACTGAGGTCAAACTTTGAAGCTGCACACACCCAAGAAAAGATTAAAACTGTTGTCCATTGCTAAACATTCATGCAAAATGCATTGGTCATGAAAGCTGAAGTTGTATGTGTATGAAGAGTTTAATTCCAAAACAAGATATCAGCATTTAAAAAAAGATAGCACTTGCTGATAAAATAATGCTGGCATGAATGTGAGCCCTACAAAATACATTTTAGAGGATGTAAGTTTTTGTATTTTTCAAGTGAGTAATGAACATGAGCTAAGTATATATAGCATTTTGGAATGAAACTTAACATGTTTAAGGGTGTCCCATTTGCTCTGGAAACTGATGTATGAGGAATATTGCGTTGTGTACTTGATTTAAGTTATAGGCTGTAGTGTAGTGTGTAAAGTGTATTAAGGTAATATGCACCGTAGTTGAAAGTAGACGGGCAGGTTCCACTTGTTATGGAAGCTGGTGTATGAGGGGTGAACTCTCAGCCTCTTCACACTGGCCTGCGAACTGCACTGGCGCTCAAACCTCCGCACAAACTCCATACTCACACTATACCGCTGGGAGAGAAGACAAACAGAAGACGCACACACACACACACAAACACACACGCAGGTGAGACTACAAATTCCATATTGAATTCTGTGGTAACATACAGTATATACATCCAACGCAAGAACAACAGCAGAGGCAGAGTTAAAATGCACTGTACTGTCTATGCATTGCTATAACATTAAGATGAAACTTTTACACGTGTACACACACACCCACAGTGTCCGTGTGGCAGTACCTCATAGAATATGTCGGGATTTCCAGGGTTGAATAGGTAGGACATCCTCTCCTCTATCCCTCGGATGATCTCCGGCCACACAGAGTTAATCAGGAAATCATAGCCTGGCACTACATCTGCTTTGTCACTGAGGGGAGAGGGAACATCAACACATAAGTAATACGTTATCGTATTGTCTTCATCTGGCAGTATACCAGGCCATTAGACAGAACCTGTCATAAAGCTGATACTCTTTATGAGAACAAGACATATTTAGTAAGTAAATAAGGTGCTTTGGGAAACTGGGCCCCATACATATCCATGTTCATATTTGGTGGAAATGAAGCAAACAGCCATGTTGGCCGTATTCCATCAGTTTTGCTCTTGGCAGCACAGAGCAATTTATGTTTCCATACTAGCATGATGACTTTGGTTCTGTGATAGCATTAATACCTGGATATGGCCCCTCCAGTCACCTCTCTAAGCAGTCTACAGTGGTGAGGAACAAACTCTAGCAGCCTAGAATACATCAGCTGGAGACCGTTCGGATTGGACTTCACCAAGTCTTCCACTATCACCTGGAGAGGAGAGGAGAGGAGAGGAGAGGAGAGTGTGTGAAATGTTTTTTATTCAACCTCTTCAAATAATAATTGGACTTGATTTTGTTTTTCAGTTTTTCAGTTTGTCTGCTAGCAGGATTACGGAAAAACTACTGGCCCGATTTTCATGAAACTTCGTGGAAGGGTGTAGCATGGGCCAAGGAAGAACCCATTAAATTTTGGAGCGGATCCGGATCCGATGCACGAACAAGCAATAATAGCACGAACCTTGGCCGAGGTCTGCGCTCTCCGAGTGCCCTTCTAGTTTATGTATGTATCTAAGCAGGTTATATTTTGGCTGCTTTTTATTGACACTTCATTTAGCGAGCTCAGTATCAGTTCACGCACTAAAATCTCTTACTCTATTAACTAAGGAGGCTAGCACTGGCTAATTCGCTGCTGCAACATTAGCTGGCTATTATACTCTCATGTGATTATCGCTAGTTTTGTGAAGCAAATATAACATACAGCTAGTTACAAATGGGTGGCTGTTAATTTACCTCTTCGATAAAGTAGAAATTCCCTGAAATCTGCTTCAAAAAGTGTGTGTGGTTTACCTGGTCCATGTATGGTTTGACCAGCACCTGTCCCACCAGGGCCTCAGCGTCTCGGGTCTTATCTATGGTGGCGTAGGTCCTGAGGCAGTGGCGCACCATGTCCACATTGGTCGTCTGCAGACCCTCGATCAGCAGCCCCTCCAGAGACTGCTGCAGCATGGAGGTGATGCCTGCGATTCGCTGGCAGAGGACAAAACATTTGACATAGATTTACTTTGAGTTTTACATACTTTGAGTATCCAAAATATTAGGACCATGTACTCATTCTAGGAAATAGACAGATCAAGTGAATCGTGAACTGAGGTGAAAGCAAGGATCGCTTATACATTTTTCCTATTAAACCCACTTCAATCATGAAGGGAAGATGTCGATGGATAGGAAATTAAAAGTTTAAGAGGAATTCCTGGAGACAAGTGTAACATGGATTGTGCAGAACGAGGTGCATCATAGAATTAGGAATATGGTCCTTCTCTTTTCTGAACACTCAGTGTAGATCACAGCACTGATGTCAGTATAGTTTCGTCCATTGTTTTGTCAGATAATACAGGATTAATGAGTGGACAGAAGGGCAGGTAGATGGACTGACTGAGTGGCAACTGATTTATCAGTTGTCTGATCGATTGATTGATTGATTGATTGATTGATCGATTGACTGATTAACACACTTACAGGTCTGACTTTGTCCAGTAGGGGCATGCCTTTGCTCTGTACAGCATGGAACTGCAGCTGGTTAAATTCTGTAGCTATCCTCTCCAGGATCTGACCTGCTAACAAAGGACTGTAGACACACACACACACACACACACACACACACACACGCACACTTAGTACAACCTGCCTGCAATAATCAAGCTCAACCCATTTGAACCTCTGATGCACTCAAGTACTCAGCCAAAGTCTTTGCGGTGCTTCATGGCAACAGTACAGACATTTCTCCAACAATGGGATGGAGTGCTCAAGTTCACATTACAGAAAAATATGTTTGGGCACTGCAGCACCAAAAAGATAAACATACAATGTTATGGCCAGCACCTATTTCAGCAGTTACGACCCCTAAATGATGTCTAGGGTACAGAAGGGAGTAACACAAAACTGGTAAGACCTAATATCTAAATGCATCCATTTGCCCATATTCAACAGCTACAGTAATCTACCAAGTGATTGCCGGTGGTTTTACTGTACAGTCAGTTCCCTACCTGCTGATCTCCAGAGAGCTGGATTCCTTGGAGTTCTGTGAGTGGAGGATCTTCTCGATCTTCTCCACCGAGCGCACCACCTGGATCAGCCTCAGCACACACACCTGTTGAACAGATAATATGATGTGATCTGTAATCCAGATTGATCCATACACTAGGAAACTGTTTCCTGTTGCAAGTTCATTCGCAAGAATTTGGAAATACATTAATCTTCTTGAGTATACAGCACCAAAAGTCGTCCTATTTTGACAACTCTTCCCCTCAAACAACACTAAAAATGCTAGCCTGTTTTATAAAACTGACTATAGAAATCTATTTACAGATGAATAAGAAAAGATAAATCAAATGATAGTCCGACGACAACAGCTGAGGAGCCAAACCTTTTTCTTCTGCAGGTCATCCTGTTTGGACAGCTGGCTGTCTATACAGTGAATCACCTCACTCACACAGGAACGCAGGCTCTGCAACAGAAAAGAGTTAGCTGACATGCAAACACTCTGTGGCAAGAATGACCAAAGAAGACAGGCATGTACAACCACACAATGCGTACCATAACCTCCTCTCGTAACTGTCCCAGGGGCACAGACAGCTGATTGAGGGCCTTGTCCATCCCAACCTGAGAAAAAGGAGCAGAGAGAGGTCGGTGTTTAGAAAGAGTCTACATTAACATTTTCAGATTTACTTACTTTAACATTTCAAAGATAAACTTTGAGAGTATATACAAAACATTTTCAGAAATTATTTCTGAGATTCATCAAGCCAGTTTACAGTAGGTGTCAAGTTTGTCATTTAGACATAATGAGAAAAGTGGTCAAAAGGACCTGGGCACGCATTTCTAACTGCTTCATATTCTGTTAAGTGTGACAATGATTGTAGAGCAGTACTAATAGTTGATTGCAGGCTCTGCCTATGAAGCTCAAAACTACAACTAAAGTGGCTGATATGCAATCATAATAACCACTCACCAAGTTGGTGGAGAGGTTAACAAAGTCAGCATAGTCCTTGTTGATGAGCTCCACCATGGCCGTCTTCAGTAACTTATAGTAGAGCTCCAGGTCTTCTCTCATCTCCTCCAGCTGGACCTGCTTCCGACACTCCGCCACAAACTGGTCAACATCAAAGTCATCCTGGGGCCAGAGAGAGAGTAGGCAGCAAGATCAGACCGACAGGCCAGGACAGACCAGCAAGATACACAGATACTCAGATAACAGCTCCTACTGGACAGGCATGCATACAATAAGATGCAGTATCACATAGACAGAGACAGACAAGCTGTATCAGAGAGACAGGTACTGTAGACCGAGAGACAGGCAATGTTTGACAAGACAGGCAGACAGACCAAGACAGATCACCAGACACCTTCATCAAAGTTTAACTGACTAATTTGCCTCGTCATCTAAAGTCGTTTGGTGTTTTAGATCAGGCTTTAGATCAGATATGCGTGATACAGATATGCATTGTAGACTGTGATTTAAGTTTAAAAGCTTGCTAAATAAAGCATCTCTACCAAAAAACAAAGAAGCTTTAAGAAGGAAGCAGGAACAGCCAGTAACAGCAGCTAAACAGCTAAACGTCAACTAGCTCGTCTAACAACTTTAGCTAGTGTTAGCATGTTAATAAACGTAACGTTAACAGCTTCTCACCTTCATAAAAACGTCCTTGTCGAAGCACAAAGAATCAGGTCCCTTTGGCAGATTCATCTTTGATTATACGGTGTGAAACATACACAGTAAACGGGACGAGCCTCTAGCTAGCTGCTGAACAGGAGATTTAACAAGCTTCCGCAAACATGGCAAGAGCACCACCGAGGAAGAGGAGTCGAGTCTGGCGGGCTACAATAATTCTACCGCGCCTCCCAACGGCCGCCACGGGTAAAGGACTGTGGCAGGATGGGAGATGGGTTTGGGCTTTTCAACTTCGTGTGTATCACATCATTCAGCATCAAAACAACCTCGTTATATCTGATTATTCTGTGATTCACAGTTTTAAAATGCTAAGACTAAGGCTTCAGGCTCCATAGGCTAAGGTTTAGCCCTATCTGCAAAGCATTTTCCTTCTGTTTTTAACTCTAAAAAAACAAGTTTGATAGCAAGGAGGAAGGAAGGAAAGGGGGGAAGGAAGAAGGAAGGAAGGAAGGAGGGAAGGAAGGAAGGAAGGAAGAAAGGAAAGAAGGGAGGATGGAGGGAAGAAAGAAAGAAAGAAAGACAGAAAGAAAGAAAGAAAGAAAGAAAGAAAGAGAAATAAATGAGGAAAGGACGGAAGAATGAAGGAGGGAAGGATGGAGGAAATGTAGAAGGAAGGAAGGAAGGAAGGACGGAAGTAAGGAAGGAATAACAGGAAAGCCATCACTGCAATGCTGTAGAGTATGCTGTGATTTAACACCTCGAATCATCACACCACACCACATCACATCATCACATCCAACCCAGATAAAGGCCGGCATGGCCCGTCTGTTTAGTACTCTCCAGGCAAAGTATGTCAAAGCCACTTAAAGGCCTTCTGTGATTTCAGACATGGCAGACTTGAGTGGCCAATGAAGAAAATGTCAACCAATCCTGATAAAGCAATATCCCAGCCTCAGGACTTAGGTATGGCTGTAACTCTGCAACATGGGAATTCATGTTGGGGGAAACATTCATAATCTGTATCATCTGAACTGTATTCCCACTGCATCATCTGTATTGTACTTTATTTTATCCTGTGCTATTGTAATATAGGCTACTGCTTGATTCAATAAAGCTTTCTCTTAATCTGAATCTGATTCTGAAAAGCATGATGAACAAGGGTCGGTCATCGTTGTGGAAGTTGCTGTAGCCTATTTCCACTGCCACAAAACGAAGTGAAATGTAGAATAGCTCTATCAGCAGCGCCTTATGATGTTTTAAATTTACATGTCCATATCCTGACATCCCAATGTCTTTGAATGAGGTTATGTTATCAATAACCTTGGCCAAAGTGATTCTCAGGCTAGACTCTGTCCACCAGATAAAGGCATGGGGCTAATCAATGGAAACGTTAGTGTTGAAGTTTCAAAAGGCAAAAGGATTAGGATTAGGAGCAGGATTTTATTAAAGTTAGGGAGAGTCAAAATTATCAGCTGTTTTAGACCAGAGCACAATGGAAGTGTTAAAGGTTTTTTGTCCTTATTGAAATGGAGGGTAAACCCACCTAAACTCATGACATAAATCTTTATTAGAAAATCATATTACACATATTTTAAGGTCTTTCAAGATATATATATTAAAAAAAAAACAACAACACAAAATAAAAACAAAAAAACGCATAAACTAGCCTACTGTTTTTCTCAAAATATATTTTTTTATTATATTGGGGGTTGTTTGCCTTATAATAATCACCAACTGGAGGTCATGCTTAGGCCTACCCCTATTTTACATCACTTGTTTCCTATTATTCTATTAGTTTCTATATACATTTCTACATTTTATTTCCACAAACAAATTCCAATTAGTCTTAGTGTAGCGGCCTAAATTTAGGCTCCCACCGACCATGACAGCTGGTTCCTCTCTGACTTTCGGTTTGAGAAGCCAACCTTATTGGATGATGGGGAAGGGCGATGGTGTCAGGTGATCCAGCGGCAGCCACTATTCATTGAGATTTTCTCGCTTTGGAGAAATCGACTGGTCGCCCAACCCGGATGCTGTGCGAGAACTATTGATAATTTGGACCAGTGCGCAGCGCTATCGGCAGAGCAGGGGAGCGGAAATATTTCAGTACCCTTGGAGAGGACAGCTCTCCTCGGATCCGCGCTCCCGACCGGCGGGCTCTGCATCCCAGCCCGGTGGGCAGGAAGATCATTATTCATCCCCAGGATAGGGGAGGGTGTCGCCGCTATAGGCTACTACAACGACTTCCCCCCGCACTGCAAGATCGTGAGCACTTACACGCTGTTCACCAGCCGTGGAGGGCGAGCCAGCCAGTGAGACACACAGAGAGAGAGGGAGAGAGTGAGAGAGAGAGAGAGATAGAGGAGGAGAGAGAGAGATAGATAGAGAGAGGAGGAGAGAGAGGGAGCAGAGCATCACTAGAGAGATGGCGGAGTGCGGGCGGAAGGCGCTGTCTCTCCTGGAAGCGGCCCGCTCCCGGTACGAGAGCCTGCAGATATCCGACGACGTGTTCGGCGAGTCCGGGGACGACAGCAGCGAGAACCCCTTCTACAGCACCTCCGGAGACTCCAACTCCGACAACTACATAGGCGAGACGGGCGAGGAGCACCAGCACCAGCACCAGCACCAGCGGGGTTTGGGCGACAACGAGAGCGGCCACAGCGGGGGCGGAGGAGGGGGAGGCGGAGGAGGAGGCAGCGGGAGTAGCGGTGCCGGTCCCCCGGGCTCAGTGTCCCGGAGTCAGGCAGAAGAGGACGGCTGGGCAGAGACTCTGCAGGATGTCACGGTGCCGCCGTACAAAGAGACATACGGTGAGACGTGATGCACGACAAGATGAGTAAGGTCATTTCTGTATGGGGAGGCACTGGCCGTAGGTGTTTGGATGTGGAGAGAAATAGTGCAGCACGCGCCAGGTCAGGCAGGCCGCTGTGGTTCTGACTTTGGTGCCAAACCAGCACACAAAAGGCTATTGCTCTGATACAACTGGAGCCTTGTTTCATCTCCTTGTACGTGTTTGTGTGCTTGAGCGCGTGCATGGCTGTATGTGTGTGTGTGTGTGTGAGTGTGTGAGAGAGAGAGAGGGGGGGGGGGGGGGAGAGAGAGAGAGAGAGAGATTAAGTTAAAAGCAAATGTATCTCCTTTGATACGTCACCCAGGGTGAGGTGCTGTGGTTCACATACTCTGTGTGTGTGTGTGTGTGTGTGTGCGTGTGAGCATGTCTGTGTGTGTGTGTGAGAACAGGACAGAGCAGGGAGACATGCTGTTTAATTTAGAGAAACAACATGATGTCTGATCCCTCCCAGCCCTATACATACACACACAAATGCACACACACACTCACTTACATATACATTCATACATACACAAATGCAGATACTAACCTGTGCACATGCATGCGTGCGCACACACACACACACACACACATTGGCCTTTGCCTGCCTGTACTAAGTTAATCAACGACACTCATTATTGTATTGGCATGAGACATACGCCCAAGGCACCCTCTTTTTGGGCAGACACTTTCTCTTACAGATAGAACATGCTTGTGTGTGTGCGTGTGTGTGTGTGTGTGTGTGTGTGTGTGTGTGTGTGCACGTGTGTGTGTGTGTGTTCGTGTGTACAGACCAGAGCTACTTGAGTGTGAGTCGTGACAGTTGAACAGCACCACCCACTTTGCTCTCTGCTCTCTCTCTCATTCTTTGTCTCTCTCTGTCTTTGTGATAAATGTCCAATGTCCTCAACTCCACTCACAAATGGTTAATCCTCATCTATTTCTTCAGAGCGTTTTTTATCTATTTGTGTATTACTATAAGTGTACATCAGGGAGTTGGTTTGGGCGCATAGTGCAGCTACTTCTGTAAAGCTTGGTTTGGATCAGGTTTGGATTAGTTCTCCTCGTGGCTCTTCTCCCTCAGCTGGAGCAGATGTGATTGGTGGGAATGCCATCCCGTCTCCACGGTGACATGTTGCACTGTTGCACCCTGGGAGGTGAACCAGCCATCTGGCTGTAGCGTCAACAACATGGACCTAGCCCCAGTCTGCTCACACACACACATACACACACATACAAAACCACACATGCAAACGCACAAAAGTACACACACAAAACTGACTGCATGTCCTAAATGCCCTATTTGATGATATTAAAAAGGATTGAAATGTAATTACAATGGTTATGTTGTAATAAATTTAATTAGAATGTAATTGACAAGATTAGTGGGTAGTTAAAGCACCAGCAAACAACTGCACAATATTAAACATCCTGTTAAACTTAAGTGGATTTATATGTGTAGAACATTTCATTAATAGTTAATAGTTTATTGCAATCTGCTCTCCAACGCAAATAGCAGAAGTGGTTTGGATACACTCCACTTATGTTTAACACCTTTTTAGAGTAAGAAAAAGTCCACATATGATCATGAGATAGCTTTTTTTCACTCGTGTTTGTCTGCTGTTGAAGCTGTGTTGCCTCAAGTGGAGGAGGTGGCAGCAGGTGTGGAGTCGTGCCTGTGTCTCTCAGCCAAAACAAACTGAACCTACCAAACCTAACCTGAGCTGAGCGATGGTAACAGGTTGATCACTAAGATGGCACCGGTGGGGAGAAAAAGCGTACAGTATGTTCTGTGTTCCCACATCCTGCTCTCTCCTGCTTCTGTTGTTTTCGACTCTGTTGACTTAAGCTAGAGAGCCAGCAGGTGTGTGTGTGTGTGTGTGTGCTTTGTATAGACGGGTACAATGACAGGCGTGTTTGTTAAAATGCAGTGAGTGTCTGTCTGCATGAGCACAGCCAAAAGTGGGTGTGGTCCCGTACTGCGTCAGGAGTTGAGGCGATTAAGCGCTGTCTGGCTGGATGGCTGCAGGTCTACCAGGGAGGCTAAATCAAACTTCAAACCTCAAGTGGCCGAGGCCGTATTTCAAGCCAGATCTGATTTTATGGGGCTGAATAGTGGAGCTAGACTGCACTCCGAGTCCCCCCCATATCTACACAAATATTTTTCTCCACTTGATTTAAAGCCATGGGATGGGAATTGGCTTAAGCTAGATGAGGTTTCCCACTAAGTCGGCCCATGGCTCACCGGTGATATTTTTATGAAGTCTGTGTGTCCGGATCTCTGTCTGTCAGGCTGTCTTTTTGTTTTGCCTGTCTACCTGCCTGCCTGTCTGCCTGCCCATTTGCCTGTCTGTGCCTGTGTCTGTGTGTCTCTCTGTCAGGCTGTGACAGTGCTGACACAGATGCAGTGTTGATGTGACAGCCGCACTCCCAGGAGACTGTGTGCCCTGTACATAAATCATCAGCCAGCGTCAGAATGCATCTAGTCAAACTCCACACTCCCGCAAGATTTCAGGCTGTGTTTTACCAGTTTGTGTTTTGGGCTTGTTTGGCCAAACAATGTTACAGACGCCCCCGTTCGTGATTTTGAACAGGGGATGTTGAAACCACGCTGTATTTTTGGATTACATAAAATTCTGTGTTGCGGAAAGTCAGGTTTATAGGAGATATGTTGTCCTCATCTCGGTGTGAGATTGCTTCTCTTGCAGTGCGTGGGGGTGGAAAAGGACCAAACTGAGGATTATGAAGCATATATCCACATCTCAGATTATATAACCACCTTATCATCATGTTGAAGCTTCAAGCCATGGGAATTAAAGAGCTATTTATTCATTCACTTTGCTGAGTGGCTCTGATAGCTTTTTTTTTCTCTGCCTGTCTATCTGTCTTTCCTTGTCTTTCTGTCTCTCTTTCCTTTCCTCTGTCTTCTTCCCATATACATTACCTGTGTTAACACTGCAGAGCTATTTGGAATTCATCATCATAAAAACAAACACTCAGAAACTTACACAGACACACACATGCACACAGTGTGAAATGTGATAGTATGCTCATTAAAGCCTGTTACGTATAGGCTAACATAGGATGCATTTACTGACTGTTAGAAGGACTACATCATGTCTGTCTCATTTTTTTGCCTCCTCTCTCCACATATTCATTTTGACGTAGGAAGTCTTCATCAGATTTTCCCTTTTAGCCAAAATAGCAATAAATCATAGGAATCTAATGTGCTCATTCCCTGCTTTCTGCTAAAAACCTAACCTGAGTGCATGTTTTGTCTGCGTGGACAGCTTATCCACTCCAAATACACAGTAATCTCTTATTCTTAATTCCGCGACTATAAAAGCTCTGCTGAAGCTCTATACCAGGCAGCCGTTTGTCCCCCGACAATAGAAATACTACAACAACTGACAATCACGAGGGATTATACTTTCGTTTGAATGCGCAAGGTAGGCGGAGTTTGGGTAATGTGGGAAATTAATACTTTGGAGCCTTCCCTTATACAGACCAACATCTACTGACATCAGTAGACTGACAGCAGAATTATGAAAATCCTTAATCCAGTTCTATCAGAGTGCAGGATATAGCCTGCACCTAGGATGAGCTGTGTAAAAAGTCCGTGGGGAAGGGGGGGGATGGAGCGTATTTGCTCAGCAGTAGATGAAACTACTCCATTATCCATAAAAATGATGTCTCGTTTCTGCAGTCTATATTTTTGGCTCATTCATGTGGTAGGCTGAGGTGAGTCATTTTACTTCAGTCGACCTTCCATCTGATGTTTTTATCGAGGAGTAGCTTCCTCCAAGCAAGTCACGCTGGATTTTGCATTTAGCTTTCAAGTCTAATGGAATGCAAATGAGTGGATTTTGAGCCGTGCCCGGGGCTGTTTCTGCTGTCTAGGCCACAAGCATCGGCTGTGTGGGTCTGCTTACCTCTCAGGCTTCTTATCTCACACTCGCTAGCCCTTCCTCTCCCACATGTTGCTTTTAATGGTCTACCATTTAAGTACGAGTCTTGTGCATTGTTATCTTTAACTCAACACTAAGAGACTGGTATGACATTCCTTGATTATTTTTGTTGCAGCTGGCCAGAGAGAGATAGAGGGACATAGATGGAGAGAGAGAGAGAGAGACAGAGAGAGAGAGACATAGATGGAGAGAGAGAGAGTGAGAGAGAAAGAGAGACAGAGAGAGAGACAGAGAGAGAGAGAGAGAGAGAGAGACAGAGAGAGAGAGAGAGAGAGAAACCTTGTACTGCGCTGTTCAGAGATAATGAGATTGTGGTGTTTAATTGAGCCTGAAGTTGTTCTGCTTGCCATCCAGAATCCCTCTCACTGCTCCGACCACCACAGAGAAAAAAGTCACTGCTTCACAAGAGGAGACACATCAAGTTTGTTGTTGCATTGCGTATTGATTGGATCTCGTCAATGAAAAACACCTAAAAGCATAGACACAGAATCAGAATTTTTGGATGGGAGGAAAAACTCAATTTCAATTCACCTCAACAAACTATTGAGAGACAGAATATGAAAGAAAGGAAATGCGTATATAGGAAAGCAGGAAAAGGTTGAAGTTGTGCCCTGGTGATTGAGTGGAATAGCGTGTCGGACTAGCAACCCGTCCATGTGCATATGCTTTGTGTGTTGGTGACTCCACAGGTTTGGGTGCATCCGTCACTTGGTCTACAGGGTGAATCACTGTATTTTGCTGTTTAAACAACACAGTCTCATCAGCTGGTGATTCATTGACTGGCATGTTACAGCAGGAATGGGCCACGGAGTGCCAAGAGTCTGCAGGTTTTCGTTCCAACCAAACACTATTCCAGGTGATTTCACTGATTGGCACACCTTCAACCAGAGAGGAGGAACTAATCAGTGAAATGACCGTGCTGTAGTCTTTGGTTGGAATGAAAACCTGCAGACTCTTGGCACTCCATGGCGCACAGTTGCCCATTCCACCGCTACAGTACGCTTTCGGATTCCTTTCCCTCTTGACTCATTCCTGACTAGCCAGCATCATCAGTAAATGGTGCTTTATGTATTTTGACTCAGGACTGGGAGCATCGCCTGCCACAACGCTAAAGCAACGAGACACTGAAATGTTCCACAAGCATAGACGTGCCACGCTGTGACTAGGATCACAGTGTGGTGACTGTCATGTTGTGTAAACTTTGTAACTGCTGCCCTGGGCTTGTGACATTCACACAGTAAGCTGCTGTGTCTAATTCATTAGAAAGCTCAGCTATTTAATATGTGAAAACTGGTTAATTTGAGTGCGTGCACGCGCATGCTCTTCCAGTTCTGACGATGCACTACCATTTGTAGCTCCCTTATTAAATGTTCTCTCTGTTACTGTTTCTGTCTCCTGTTGAGATGACAATGCAGAGCTTTTGTGAGCAAGAAACAGTTTGTATGCAACCCACACAGCCTTGACAGTGACTTGTCCAAAAAAAATCAAATGCATTGCATCCTGTCTCACAGTGTCAAAAGAGACAGCTTTTACTGAACACAAGAGTCAAGCAGAGTGAAGGCCAAGGTAAAAAATAGTGATTTGGTGACAGTGTGTGTCAGTGAGCCGGCCATGTGAGTCTCTCTCTCTCTCTCTCTCTCTCTCTCTCTCTCTCTCTCTCTCTCTCTCTACCATAAAGCCTAATCCACTCTTTTTTTTCCCTGCCTCCCTGACCTCATCCAGGCCCTGCCCAGAAGATGCCGGCCACCGCTACAGCCCTGGACTTCTTCCAGCTCTTCGTCCCGGACAATTGCATCCAGAACATGGTCACCCAGACCAACATGTACGCCAAGAAGTTCCAGGAGCGCTTTGGCTCTGACGAGGGCTGGCGTCCTGTCACGGCCCAAGAGATGAAGGCCTTCCTGGGCTTCGTCACGTCCACCAGTGTGCACCGCTGCGAGTCGGTGCTCAGTATCTGGAGCTCGGGCTTCTTCAGCAACCGGAGCATCGCCTTGAAGATGAGCCAGACGCGCTTCGAGAAGATCCTCAAGTACTTCCACATCGTGGCTTTCCGGCCGTCACAGGGAAGCAACCAGGGCCTCTACAAGATCCAGCCCTTCCTGGACTCGCTGCAGCAGTCGTTCAACTGTACCTTCAGACCCTCACAGACACAGGTGTGTGCAGCGTACCTCAGGCCTGGGCTTCCCTACAGATTTCAGACAGCTATATTTGCGACCACATTTCCATTCTATTCACTTATTTGATCAAACTGACATAGTAGATGCAGCACCAATTACTTACTTTATTAGGATTCACATTAGCTGACCCTTCAGCGATCACTTGTCCTCCTGACATCCATAAAGAAAGACTTAACAGCACAGTTGACATCACAAGACAGATAAACAATGCAGCATGATAAACATGAATAGACTTAGACATAGACATAACACAAGAATCTCATAAAAGTGATCTACAATTGATGGACATGAGACATACACAACATTAGGTTAGGCTAAGATACAGTATTAGACATGGGAGATACAAGATTTGTTGCATCAGTGTTTTCTGTGTAGCTGTGTAGATGCCATATCAGATGCTTTTTGTAGGTATATTTATGTTTTATACATGCAGTTTAAATAGTTAAAGAATTCCACCCAGTTGCCTTGTAAATAATTGTGTGTTTAAGGAGATTTGTTCTTGATTTCTGGGGGAACCAAGTGACCCGAGCAAGTTACTAATGATGTACACTGGAAGTGCAAAGCATTTGGTCGAAGCACTCTGATTTTTTTAAGCAGAACTCCACTCCAGAAAACCACCAGGAGGCTTATTTCAGCTTGTTGTCAATTGGTAAGACCAGTGTACTGTGTGCATTAGATCTACATTTGTGCAACTGGGGCAGTGGAGCACCAGCCTTGCTACTCTATTTTGGGTGAGCTAGAGTTTATTTAACTCTTTCTTTGATTCTATACTGTGGCTGAACAGCTTGCAGATTAGACAGGACAAATGATTGAACAACCAGATTCAGAGTGGAGAATGTTAAATAAGACCCGCACTTTCTTGTCATTGCTGTGCCCTTATCCATCTTAATTACTATATTATCTGTATGTGCAATCTTTCAACCTCGTTGATCAGTCTGATAAAAATCAAGCATACAGTTTTTAGTAGACAGGACAAAAACTGATAGCATGTGATTTACTGCTGAATGGCCACATTGCCTCCAAGTTCAACTTCTGCCAATTTTTCCATTTGAATTGAGAAACAGTGGTGACCCATGAAAACGGTTGTCAAATTGGCCAATGTTGCGTGGGCTCATAAAAATTAATGGATCTCTGGGAACTAGTTGATTGAATTGCTTGTGCTGTTGATACAGTATGAGTGCTTTAAGATCATCTTTGTGCCATTGTGGGGTGATGGACAAAGATGATGTCAGAGCAATAATGCCTTTGGGTATACAGGCCCTTAACCCACTCCCCCCCCCCCCTCCTCCCCACTCCTCATCATCACATCTAAATGTCATTCAACTACGTTAATTTAGAGCTAAAATAGTTCAAATGTAAATGTAAATTAATTTCTTTCACTGTGAGCTAAATTGTAGTTTAAATTGTTGTCACAGTAGTTCCTGACACTGCTCTCCATCTACTTAGATTTAAAAATGACTAAAGTAAAAGAATGAGGGCAGTCAGGCTGTATCAGACAGTGTGTGTATGTGTGTGTGCGTGTGTGATTAGCAGTGGCACGGTACATATGTATCTAGGCCAGTTTGTTTTATCTGTTAGGTTTCTGTGCCAGGGGCAGAGAGTGGGCCCAGATAGTCAGTCAGAGTGGCACAGACTGAAACTGTTGCTCTAGCAAATCTAGCCAATCAGGAAGGAAGGAATGAAGGAAGGAAGGAAGGAATTAAATGGATGGAAGGGAGAGAGAAATAAAGTATAAAGACATAAAAATAAAGAAATAAAGACAGGGAGGGAAACTGCACCCTTGGAGATTTGCCTGCAGTATGTGTTAGTGTCTGTGTGTTTAAGTGTGATGGCTCCTGATTTAGAGTGAGCCACTGAACATTAACCAGCCTGTTCATGTGCTAGTTCATATTCACACATCAGCGTGCTCTATTGTCTTCTATTGACAATGATGCTTCACATTTTCTTTGTCAGAGCCTGGCAATTTTGAAGTAGCTGGGATCTATTGGCATTGATTTGCAAATGTAAAATCTTTGAGAGCAGAACAGCCTCTGCAGGACAGAAACAGTAAGTTGATAATTGCATTTAGTCTCTCTGATCCTACCTTCTGACATAATGCACAGAAGTGAACCCATACACACCCATGCAAATGAACTCCATACACAGATGTAGGTATTATAGAAGTCCACATTTCACTACTAGCCCTGCATGTGCCAGCACACTGCCACTGCACTGTTGCTCCAGTTTGAAAAGTCATATTCTGTTTTCAGTCACTGGAAGCCACTCTGTGTTCAGGTATTAGAATAAGCTGTAGGGAAAGATGATTGTGATTTGAAAAGGAACAGGCTGCAGCGGCTACTGCTGCACTAATGGAGGTGAAGGGATGCAGGGCAGCTACGTGATGAGACATTTCCCAAATGGCCATGGTAATATCAGTTTGGATGATGTCATCCACCAAAAGGCTTGATAGTGTCATAAATGTTTATAGTTGTATAATCCATAACTCTTCACATTTGACTGGGTCATGACTTGTTGCTCTTTGTCCTAGAATAAGAGAGAGCTGTTGCTTGGTGCTGCCTCCAGTTCTTGTCAAATTAGGACAGAGAGAGGAGAAGAGGAAGGGAAGACACAAGAGAAAGGGAGAGCTGGAAGTCATTTGAAATGCAAATATTTAATGTGTGGTTGGAGGCATCTCTAGGAAACGGCTGGGAAATGCGTCAGGCCAGGTGTTAGGTGTGCCATGCAGATTCAGTTGTCCAAGGTTGTGTGTGTGTGTGTGTGTGTGTGCATGACTATATATTTGTGTTTGTGTGTGTTTCTGCTTGTGCTTCTGTTTGTGTGTGTGTGTGTGTGTGTTTGCTATGTGAATGTGTGCCAGTTAGTAAGAAATATGCGAAAGGAAGTTGGCACTGCCCACACTACCCTTGAAATGCAATTTGTTTGCCAGATGTGTAGTATACGTTCAGACAGCGAGGGAGGGGAAATTCACCTCGCTTTACTTGCATGAGTTTGATAGCTTGACTTTAAAAATAAACCAGCGAAATTGGTGTGAGAACATGCAAGCACGTTTAATGACTCCACAAGCAGTCGGGGAGTTAGCATCAGCCATTATGACATTTTTTTAAAGGTGGAGAATGATGAGACAATGAAGATTACTTGAAACTTCAGCATTATATATTTTTTTATTCTGTCATGATTGCATTTTAATCCATTTGCACCAGGCTTGCAGCCAGCGGGACCAATGTCTTCTTTGGGGAATCTAGCTTTCATAAACGTTTTGTGTCAGTGTTGTTACTCTGTGTTATTTGTTGCAAATACCCAATGGACATTTTTCCCACTGTGCCTGGATAGAGTTCTGCTTGAAGCTGATTAGCTTTACTGTGTCAGGTGAATTTCTCCCTCAAGTTGAAAAATGTCAACCTCCGTTCGAGCCCCCTACAGCGAATTTGCTCCGTTCACCTACTTCCACTGACTTTGGTGCCAACTTTATTTTCGCATTCTGTCTGAAATTAGAGGAGAACATGTCATTACTGTCTGTAATACTTTCTTCTTTTTGTTTCTGAGTATGTGTGTGTTTCTGGGTGCCTACAGTGTTATATTCATTTTGCATACCAGAGGTGTTTAACTGAAATAGCAAATTACCTGTAGTTTGTACTTATACAGAAAGAAATAAAGGGAGAAAGAAAGAAAGAAAAAGAAAAAGGGAGATAAAATAGAGATATAAAGGTTTAAAGACAGAAAAACAAAAGAGAACAGGAAAAAATGGATGGAAAAGAGAGTGGGCAGTATTTTTCAGAACGTTGCCTCAAGTGTTTTGCAGACAAAGCTGTACAATTCAGAGTGTGTTTCTGCTGAGAACAGTAGATTTCTTTCCTCTATCACACAAACACCTACACTCACACTCACACATTTGTTATTATGTGTCACTGTACTTGTGAGGACCTTCCATTGACTAGAGTCACTCCCTGACCCAGCTACCTATAATGTTCCCTCTCACCACTACATGCCTAAATTTACCCCCTTCCCTAACCTAATCCCTACTTTTGCTCATTTTTCAATCCTCATGACACATAATCCCCGTAAGGGTAGAAGTAGGCTACAAGAGCACACAGACACAAATAAACACTTTAAATGTTTTGAGTTTCAACATGGCTAAGGGACATTTAAGGATACAAAAAATATCTCTGCCATATCCAGAAGAGTCATTACTGCAGAGACTGAACAGGTTCTTGTTTTTCCTTTTTGCTGTTGGGACAGTACTGCAATTTGCAAGCCACTCAAGTTGTGAATATGTCCAATGACCATTAGTTTACAGATACAACACATTTGTTCTATTGTACATGTGATGTCATTCATATTCTTGCATTCATGATCCTCTCCTAACCCTAACCATAATCTATAATTAAATCATAGCACTACTCCTCACTAGTCTCATCTAACTACCTCACGCAAAAACATAGTTGTAACCAGCATTTTTTTTTTCTGGTAACACCTCTAGTAGGCTACTTTACATGCACATAGACACACACACACACACACACACACATGCATAGTAACCCTGCGTGTGTGTTCTAGGTTCTTCATGAGCCCTTGATAGATGAGGACCCGGTCTTCATCACCACCTGTACGGAAAGAGAGCTGAGGAAGAGGAAGAAGAGGAAGTTCAGCCTCTGGGTTCGACAGTGCACCTCCACCGGATTCATCTGCCAGGTAGCAGCACACACCACTCTCTGTGTGTGTGTGTGTGTGTGTGTGAGAGAGAGAGAGAGAGAGACAGAGAGAGAGAGAGAGAGCAAGAGCACATTTGTGTGTGTGTGACTTTTTTTTTGAGCGTACCAGTATGTTTAACAGCTTATGAGAGTAATTGCATTCATTTCTGTGGAGAGAAGGTGAAAGATCAGAAACATCAATCAGCAGCAATCAGCAACGCAATTGTTTCAGTTCAGCTCCGCCTTCTGAGTGAGAAAGAAAGGGAGAGAGAGAGGGAGGGAGAGAGGGAGAGAAAGACAGAGAAAGACAAACTGAGTTTGTGCATTCTCTGACAGTCTCAGTTACTTGTGCGGCAGTATAATTTACGGGCTTCAAACTTCATGACAGCAACTACATTTTTAACATCAAACTAAAAGACGGAGTTCAGAGGGATTTGTGAAGTCTGCTTGAAGCCAAAAGACTTTAATCAAGACATCAGTGACTTTGATCAAATTTCAAAGTTTATTCTCAGGTCATCCATGTTGCATCATTTGAATCCAGCCAGTCAGCTGTCAACACTGCAAAGACGAAAATCACTTTTAATATATTCGTTGTGAAATATTTATAACCAATTTTGTAAAAAAAAAAATGTGGGCTGTACATGCAAAAAAAATGCAAAGATTAACAAAAAAAATACTAAAACTCACATTGAAATGCATGTGATAAGCAAAACATCCACGTTCTTGGCAAAAAGACTGGCTGTCAAAATGTCCTTTTGATGTTTTTTTTTTTGGGGGGGGGAGGGGGGGGATAGCTCCTGGCCAAGGACCAGATCTGAGCTTTCACATCTCAGGCAGACAGATCTACTCTGCTCACTAATAACCTTGCCCCTATTGCAACCTTCCACTCCTACGCCAATGGCTTATGTAACACGCCCATTTATCTGAGGCCCAGCACTGCAGGGCTGCAAGACCTGGCCAACACTGACCATTGCACCGAGATGAAAAAAAAAACATTATTACCCACAATTCCCAAATCGCAAGAGCTGCAATTTATTATTTCTTAGTGTTGTATCAGTACCCAGAGTGCTTCAGGCAACCTCCTAAATAGACAGTATTTGTGGAACAGGATGCCTGGCCAAATTGTAAGCAGCATATTCTCCAGAATACATGTTGGATGGGTTTTGCAAGTGCTGACATTTTTGTTTTGCTGTGGTAAAAATATTGCGCAGTCCAAACACTCCTCCTATCCAGCCGGCTACCCACATGCAAGCAAACACGTAGAAAAAAACAGAATAGAAACAGAATAAACAAACTACTGCAATAAATCATGCTGCTGTTTTGTTATTCTGTTGTTATGGTTTGAGAGTGACCTGCCCGGTCTCCTCAATGAAAGCTTCTTTATCAAACAGCGGGGAAAATGGATAGATAAAAAAACGACAATACAATGACACTAGAACGAAATGGAGAACAAAAGGGCTTTCCACTGCCAAGAACCCATACATAGATATATGTGAGGCAGTTCTGCAGAAGAAATGTTTCCCTTTTTAGATTGGATGTAGTCCAGAATTACATTACCGTAAGTGGTGAGAGGAGTAACCATGATTTGAATGCTAATTATCCTACATTCTCTCATTGGGTTAAGTTCTGTCAAATGAAATAAAGGATAATTCTAACTATTGATCATTTTGCTGGGTAACCCCAAACCCAGAACCCTAAGCACTCTTGTTTACAAACGAGAAACGTTGTGTGCGAGGAACATCACCAACTCTATCAGCTAAAGCAATTACATTATTCCATCCATTTAACAAATTTGCATTAGCATACACACTGACGATACACATTCACAGTCACCAGCTCTTTACCAGTCTGCTGTATCGGCTGTGTGTCTGCACTGAGATCTGCTCCCTCTAAATGAATTGTGTCAAGGGAGAGAAAAAATTTAAGAAATAAAACGAGAGTTAATGGAGTGAATCAATGGGATTCCATTAGCCAGTACCGCACACAAGGATACACGCACAAGCACACACACACACACACACACACACAAACATGCGTGTGCGTGGACTGGCCACTTAGTGTAATGGCTTCATGCCTGAGGTAGATGGTGGCTAATCAGACTAATGCCATTCAGCTCGTGAAACAACAGAAAATGTTAGCACAAGGGAAGCACTGGACTGTAATGGTGTGTGTGTGTGATTACATGGGTGTGTACATGTGTCTGTTTGTGTGTGTGGATGGTGGGATGTTCTAGTATATTTCTTTTGATATTGTGTTGCATCAGGTAAGAATGAATAAATATGTACAAAGGTTGCACACTTCTCTCCATACAAAATATTTATTTTACATCACCAGCATTTTTCCGCAATATGCCTGCTTCAGGGTGTCATGACAATAAATGCTCACCTGAACCTTAAATAGAAACAGGTATCTATTATTAGTTATGTCATTTGACCAGCACCCAATGTTCCTCGATAACAAACAATACTTATTTCACAGCAATCAATGACAAAAAATACAATGCATCAGTTAAGAATGTCAGTGTTTCTAGCTAAAAAGGCACGGTTCAGTTTGTCCATCTGTTTCTCTATTGGCCTTTCTGAATTGCGCAGTATTATTCTTTCCCTTCATCTCTCTCTCTATCCCTTTCTGCTCTTCTTTGTTAATATCTCACCTCAGTACATACTGTATGTTAGTCTAGGGATAGTCATTATAGTCTCTGTATCCCTGCACCTGCTGTGCAATAGTGCTGCAGGATTTTCTAAACAATTGCTCTTGGAGGACAGCAAGATTGCACTGATATCATAAAGAAAAATGCTACTTCTACAGTCGTCTCCGTCTACATCTCTTCTCCCTTTCTCCTGACTCCACAGATCTCAGTCCATCTGAAGGAGGGCCAGGGGACAGATGGTCTCTCCACCCTTAAGAACAAGCCTCAGCTCCACAGTCTGGTGGCCAAGCAGCTCTGCCAGAACATCTCCGGGAAGAACACCATCGTCTTCACCGGGCCGTCCATCACGAGCCTCGGCCTCTTCACTGAATTCAGCAAACAGGGTATGCAAGCTAGCTGCAGATGGACGGATGGATAGATGCCTATTTCTCTTTCTGCCTTTCTGTCATGCTATATGTATCTCTCTCTCTCTCTCTCTCTCTCTCTCCCTCTCTCTCTCTCACTGTGCGTCCCAGTCCGTCAGTCTCTCCTGCTCTTGTTCTTTCACACACACCTCCGCATTTATTCTTTATCTCCCTGATTTGTGTTATTATGTCTCTTCTGCTGCCTTGCTTCTCCACACACACTCTCTCTCTCTCTCTCCTTCTCTTTTCCTACCCCTCCCTTACTCCCTCTCGCCCCCTCTTCTTCTTCCTGCCTCCTGTTTTTTTTTGTACAGCTTGTAATCTCTCTCCTCATCTCATCTCCCTCCCTTTCTGTAGTTTTTTTTTTTAATTATGGCGTGATGATAACATCCCCAGGCTAAGCAACAAAGAGAGGAAAGCAGTCTGTTGCAGTTCACCTTGAAATGAAACTAGCGCTAGAGTGTATACTTGCAGTGCTGCATCTTGTTCTCTTCGTCTTTCCTTGCACCTCAAGTGAAAAATCTTCATCTGCACATGAACATAAAAAGAATGGAGACTGGTGAAGAAGCACATGCATGCACTGATCATATACTTGTAAATATGGGCCAGGGATTGAAAGTTGAATGACTGTGTGTGCATTTTGTCATGCTTGTAGTAACTCCTGCCATTAGAAAGCAGCATTGACTTGACAGTAGCTTGGTGACGCCTCTGGTGCTGAGCTCATCATAGAGAAGAAAAGCTGCCATTAATCACAGTGTATTTTTGTCAGCTGGGAACTGAGAAGTTTCTGACCTAATGTAAAATGTGTTAAATGAAAGAGCACTGACCAGCTAACACAGGCCATAACACCACTGGGATGCACTGCCATAGTCTGCAATAGTAAATCATGTGAGATTCATCAAGGAGTGTTCAGCCTGGTCACAGCTCAAAAAATCAATGGGTCTCAAGTGAGCACTTGCTCAAAAATGCCGCTTACACCTCAAAAACAGAAATTCAGAATCCAAACTGGTTGTTTTTCCTCTTGTGTGTAGCTTACAGCCTTCGTCTTTGCAATATCTGATTGTTTCAACAGGTATTGTGCAGCAGTTTTGGAGGAAATTGTGATATTTTGTTGCCGATAATCCAGTTTTCAAGCAGGTGTCTGCAGAGTTCTGATTTTCATGCACATCGTATCAAAGGTATCTTTGTTATGCAGTCGTAACCCTGTTATGTTGTGCTGACCCTGGTTTGATTTCCCATCGGTGACCTGTCTCCTCACATTTAAATATTCTCTAATTTGGAGAGGATGGTGTTGTCATGTCATGACAGGCTTAAATGGGTGAACAATGCATGCAGAGGACAAATATCAACAAACCAGGCTCTGTTGACAGTGTCATCAGTACAGCACAGCACAGTATTTATCCTTCTAGTTTAGAATCTGGAAAGTTCTCAGGTTCCAGTTATCACTAGAATAAACAATCTCAAACTCAACCAGACAAGCAGATGGAAAGTCCAGTGATCTAATCAATATTTAGTCATCCTAAGTGGGTGAAGCACCACTAGGCAATCAGCTGCCGCATCCCCAATTCCAAGCTTGTGAATGCATTGTCCGCTTCCCAATTTTCCTTCAAAATTGTCATGCTGGATTAATTATCAGAGTTAATTACCCTGCAGTACTCTGCAGCCCTGACAGTGGACACACACACACACACACACACAGATAGAAATCATTCTCTAAACTGAGAAGAGCAGCAAATCAGCAGCAGTCAGCAGCATCATTGTTTCTGTTCTGCTCGGCAGAAATAAAGTAAGAAAGGGGTGGAGATAGAGAGACAGAGAGAGACAGAGATAGAATATGAAAGAGAAGAAGTGCAGACAGCTGTGAGAGAAGAGAATAGTCTATAGTTTGTTCACACCAGAAGCAGAACGGATGTGTACACACTCGAGTCGCAGCATTAAAATCTATAGTTGCCAGCTATTATTGTTTGGCATTCTATGTAATTAATTTAGAGGACGTGCTATCTATCTATCTATCTATCTATCTATCTATCTATCTATCTATCTATCTTAATAATGTATTCATTTTAGTGATAATTCAATAGCAGTCAATACTCAAATACCTGACGTTCACTTGACTAAGCAGAATCATTGGTAGACTGATCATTAAACATATACAGTATATGCACACATGCTTCTGTGATGATATGATGCAAATATCTACAGCCTATTTCCACAGTGTTCACAGTCTAAAAAATGTATCTAAATTATCGCTGTGGGTCCACAAGCCACGCGTATAGCTTCCCAGCATTGCCCAATCAATATATGGCGTGAGTGATAGCTGCTGTGTGTATTTGTCTCTCTGTCCCCCTCCAGATATCTACTGCTGTGGTCTCCTGAGCACCAGGAAGAGTGATTGCACGGGCCTACCGCAGTGCATGCTGGTCTGCGGCTCCACGCCGGCGCAGCGCGGCCAATCACGAGTCATGATGAAAGGCACCATGTCACTGATCAGCTGGTACAACAAGGGACACTTCAGATTCCTTACCAACGCTTACTCCCCGACAAAACAAGGTCAGCAGTTCTCTGACACACCCGCTCTTATTCAATATGGTAAAAAGCATCGGTAAAAAAGCGTCTTTACACTGAATTTATCTTTGCTTCATTGACTTACAGTGGAACTAAGATGATGCGAGTCTCCAAGCTCCAAGTTATCTTTGTCTTATTGACTTATAATTAATGTAAGAACTTCACAGTGGAAATCAGATTAGCCGTGTTCTGACGTTCCTAGATGCAAATTACTGTCAGGTGAAATGAGGCACATCATTCAACATTCATGACATGGAAATCAATTGAGAGCTCCTAATCCATGATAATCCATTTCCAAGAGGCGACAGGATCATGATATCCCCCCCCCCCCCCCATTGCATAATCCGCTCCCGATTATACAGTGTTGTTAGGCTCTAAACCTAGCTGGGGGGTCTGGACCATAATGTGAATTAAATGAGGAGACTGGAGGCTAGGAGGATCCAACTCAGTAAACCATTTATTATCCAGTATCGATTCACTTTTCTTTCTCTTCTGGGTGAGTGTGTGTGTGGGATGTGTATGTGTGTGCGTGCGTGTGGTTTTCACTCGTGCAAAAATGAGAGCAAAATTAGTCTCCAAATATAATAATCTCATATTATGAATTATACATAAAGAAATCATATTGAACTTATGATCACAGATGAACTTAAGATGACTAACTACATTTCCTCCAAAATGTTAATTTAGGAAAGGTCTGCATGATGAATCAATCACTTACAAACTGTGCATAAAATTTAAAGAACAAATAAACACTTAGTGGACGCACAGTGAATTAAACTAACCCTAACCCTAACCATCAAACCAGTCATCCACGGACCAGACAACAAAGAGAGAGGTAATGAGGTAGGGGAGCGCTTCTTTTCCACTCCCTTGTCTTGTTGGTGGCCAAGTGACAACTGAGGCTGGAGAAAGCTACTCCCTCTAGTGGGGAATTCTGTCTAGACTAGTCCCCTAGTCCCTAGTCAAGTGCGTCTCATTCTCATGCTCTATTTCTGGTTTGTGTGTGTGTGTGTGTGTGTGTGTGTGCCAGGTATGATCATTAAGAGGAAAAGTGGAGAGATCCCATGCCCGTTGGCTGTTGAGGCCTTTGCCGCCCACCTCAGCTACATCTGCAAATATGATGATAAGTACAGCAAGTATGTATCGCCGTTTAACAAAATCACATTTGATTCAGCGTGATACAATTTATGTGTGATATTTGAACTGTTGAGTTTCTTGTATTGGATCCACAGTGACTGGATAGCTAAATCAGTCCCATTTCAGAGAGACATCGCATGTTCTGCCTTAGGCATGTGTTATGGCTATAAACATAATCACATATCCATAAATCACAACTCTGGCTGAAAAACATCCATAATGCAGGTGTACTAACTGTATGGCCCTACAAAGGCCAGTAAACACCAGTAACTACTTTTGGTGTGTTATAAGTCAAAAGTTATACCAAAGGTTTAGACTTTATATCAACACAAATTATAACAATAAATGCTAATAAATGATATACAGACCACCTCTCTACCAAAATTATTCAGGACAGGACAGGAGATAAACTCTAAAGTTGCTGTTTAGGTTTGTATGGTAGCATCGTTCCAGTGTGTTTTTCAAAAAGTTCTGAGTAAGTAGATGTTTTCCCCCACAGGTACTTTATCTTTCATAAGCCCAACAAGACGTGGCAGCAGGTCTTCTGGTTGAGCATCAGCATCGCAATCAACAACGCTTACATCCTCTACAAGATGTCCGACTCCTACACTGTCAAACGCTACAGCCGAGCGCAGTTTGGAGAGAGACTGGTCAGAGAGCTGCTGGATCTGGACGACTGCTCCCCCACCCAGTGAGGAGGAGGACAGGAGGAGCGCACCACACATGCATACAAACACACACACACACACACACACACACACACACACACACACACACACACACCAACATTCTTCATTATTGTTCAGACACTGAGGTCTGTGTCTGTTATAATACTGAAGCAGTGCCAAGCCTGTGTGACAAAAGAGGAGCATGGAGGGTCTTCTCTCTTTCTCTCTCTCTCTCTCTCTCTCTCTCTCTCATTCTTACTCTCTCTCTTTCTCTCTCTCATTCTCTTCCTGGTTGTTTTCTGTGGTACTGTAAATATTCATTAACACACTACACTACTGTACACATTACACAATAGAGAACCATGAGCCATGGGACAGTTCACATGCCTCAATAGCAACTTTTACCACACAGATTTACTAAGGATTTGTCAGCAGGAGCTATTTCATAAGCAGAGAGGCGGGCTGCATGGGAGGAAAGGTCAAACATTAATGTTATGGGAAAGAATTCACCCCTAAATGATGTCAGTGTCATGTTTTAACTCTTATTAAAGAGTGAAAGAATGGATCTGAGCCTGAGTCTCCCATGCGAGTGTTCAAACATGAACTAGTCAGGCAGATATTCAGGCTAGATATAGATAGATATTGAGACTCTGCAAAAACAGCTCCGATTGACCCTGTAACAAAAGCTTAGTAAACCAGGACTATGGTGTGTCACACACTGCATGCATAAAGGATCTGGATTGTGATGTTCTCTTGTTCAATGTGAAAATGATTTCTGCTCCAGGTGGGTTTTGAAACTTTTGTTGTGTGTATGTATTTAATAAGTGGAGCTGCCATTTCCCGTGTGATAATAAGGATGAGGATGTAAATGTACGGCTATTGTGACCCAGATATGTTGTTGTGTTGCTGCATCCTCGCTACAGGCGGTCTCTGTCAGGTGGTTTAAAGCCACACTCAGCAGTGTGTCGCTGACTCAGAGCCATCCACCTCAGAACAGCAAGGCACTAACGGTGCTCTACAAAGGCAAACAGCAGTAACTACTATTTCAAAAGTCATGACTAGGGTTTAGATTTAATAGAAATTCTAACCATAAATGCTGTACAAGCTATTAAATGTACAGCCCACTTTTTGTACCAATAACACTTATATCAAAGCAGGAGATAAACAATATTCTCGTTTCATTACTTATGCAGTTACTGCGGTTTGGCTTTGTAGGGCAGAACAGGTCTAAAAAAATATTCTTGATTGAATGTCCAGTAAGCCAACGTTGCTAGGCAACAAGTACAATCTTGGCCAGTAAGCAGGGGTTTGGCTGATATTGCTTGGCAAGATTTAGTTCCAGGAAGTTAAAACTAAATCACTGGTGGCTTATAAATGTCCCAGACAACCAAATGTTGCAACAAGGATTAATGTAGAGACAAGGCTTTGGGTTTGTCTTTTGGTTGTGTAATGAGTTACTTTCTCACGCACATCTCCCATATTCCAAATCTATTACTCTATCAGGAAGTCCACCAGTGAATGGCCAGTTAGCGGTCCAAAAATATGAATACATTTGTTCCAAAATGAGATATCCACTATTTGAAAAACATGAAAAAATTTAACAAAATTGATTTTAAACCTGGATAATTACTATTTATTAGAACCTTTTCTTACCAAGAACTGTAGTAACACTTCTGGGAATATTTTGAACAGCTAACGTCTTCACCATCTGAAAGGGATTTATAGATGTATTTTGGACTGTATTTGTTTGTGCCTTCCAGTGGCACATTTCTTGCCAAGTAACAGATTTAGTCCTGTCACTCCTCTGCGAGCCAATGGCAGAGTGAGTGAAGCAGCAACCATTCATTTGAAACAAAATGCACTTACTGTCTTTAGACCTTATAGCTGTACCACACTGCTATCTGTAGCTTTATCAAGCACTGTAATATCCGGGACAACAGTCCAAGAATGACTAGGGAAGGGGGGGCATGCTTTGAACATGACATTAACACGTTACGCAATCATGTTACTAACGTGTTACTTTCATGTTGTAATCATATTATGAAGATTGCAAGTGAAAAGTGTTGATGTGTGCTTGCTGAACCCATCTTTCTCCATCGGCATGGTTTGATGCGTGAATAGATATTAAGATAATAGTCTTTATAGTGGTATATCAGAGTTGTTGAGTGATTCGGAGGCAGGACTCATGCACTTTCCCCCATCACAGTCTTGCACTTTGAGGAGGTTTGTAAAACTAGCAGTGTGTTTACTAGATACCCCCTTTTAGCTTTGATTTGAACCCAATAATTGTATCCGATGCTCTTAGAAAAATACTGAAAATATGAATAGATATGTCCTGTAAATATACTTAGATTAATATGCCAATGAAATGGATTATATGAAAATATGCCAGTGAAATTTGGTGCGAGATTGAAAATGAATATGACTATTACCAAAACAGAAAAGATTTCCATAGACTAGAGTATGAGGTCTGTGTGTATTTTTTTATTAATTTATTATTTTATTGATTACTGTGAGTGTATGACCATATTCACTCCATCTGTGACGTCACTGAGACTCAAGATTGTGATTTTTCACTTTTTCAGTAATCCAAAGCATTGTTGTTGTCGTTGTTGTTGTCACTGTTGCTCTTGTGTGTTAACCACTGAATGTTTGTGTTCTGATCACTGTTCTCCTCTGAGCAACTCTGTCAACTGAGGAGTCACCCTCGTCATGCCATGTACTCGTCAACACATCTTTATAATACAATATTTTATATCAACGATTAGCGCACAGAGTACAGCTGTAGCCATTGTAGAAACCCCACCTCACCCCTCTCCCTGCACATATCCTGCATGGGCAAATAAAGGAAAAATCCACACTAAAACACAGCTATTGGCGATGTACCTCGCATTTCAGGGCCGTCATGTCGAGATTGTTCCAGTGCAGCTACAAAAGAGTTTGATAGCAGAAGCAGCAGGCTTCTTTCTAGACTCACCATTTTACACACGATGTTAAACAGTCATACAGGGAGAAATCCATCATAGAAGAGGCAGAGATACTGATTTCTACACTGACAGTAGCCTCAGTAGTCCATAATGCAATGCAGCCACAAGACATGTTGCATTTTGAGTAAGGGGTGGGGCTGTAATCATAAACACGCCCCAATGTTCATGAACTAGTTGGCTTGCTAGGTGTATTTATATGGCCATGCACACACCTTTGATTGACTGCCCGTACTCTGTTGTCAAAGGGCATTCTGGGAAACGTAGGAAATCCCTAACCGAAGAAGAAGTAGTACACAAAGCAGATTGAGGGAAAGTGGGTACACTGAAAAAGTAAATTACAGCACTTCAAAGCGAAATAACGCATAACTTCACAAATGTTTGAAGTCTAACAGTGTAAGAGTATCCCAGGGTGGATTTTTCCTTTAAGGACTTTAGTCACAATTCCTTGCAGGGATGGAGCAATGTGTCAAGCATGTAAAAAAAAAAAAAGGAACTTCTACGATGGCTGCATTTGTAAGTGAGCATTTCATCTGCGGCCCATGATGGCCTGAAGCAGGTAGTGCTCAGTGTCACTGTCACACACAGGCACAGGCCTTGTGATGGCGGTCACCAAAGGACGGAGCTGTGTGACGTCTGGAGAGGTTCTGTAGTGCTTATATCACTCAACCCAGACCGCAAATGAGAGAAAATTATGCACTGGGGGGTTCTGCAAGGCTGTGGTTACTTGGCAACAAATTGTGTGTGTGTGTGTGTGTGTGCATGCGTGTGTGTGTTCAAGAGAGCGGGAGAGCATTTGAAGTTTTTCAGGCCATATGGTAATATTGTTATCACCCCAGTTGCAGACGGAGAGCTGAGCTGAGCTGCTTCACGTTGTCTCCTTTTTATCATCTATTAGAAGAGGACCGATGCCCCTCCCCTCTGATGCTCTTGTTCAATTAGTTCAGAGAAGTGGGATGAGGAGAGAGCAGAGTAAAGATCAAGGAGGATTTCACCCCATATAGATCAAAAACATGGCCTCATTTAAAATTCTCAGGTTGATCTCTGAAGTGACTCAAAACAAAAAAAAATATCAAAGATCTCTAACAACTATTCTGTTCAGCCCGCTGTATTGATCAGCCATAACCCAGATATTTTGTATAGTGCCTTTTCCTTAGAAAACTCCTCTCAGTGCAATGGTTTGGTGTTGCTGATGTCCTGAAATGGGGCTGGGGTGAATGACTTGAACAGTAGAATTTAAACTATAGGTACTAATTCTCAAATAGAACAAAATGAAAATTATAGAATCCCGTCTTGCATGGCATACAGTAATAGGTAAGAATAGCGCGTCAGAATTAACTCTATCACTTCCACAGCAGAGTCTTAGATGCTGAAATTGTCAGTACATCTTTGCTCCTATGCCATTGTCCCATTGTCATACTAACTCATCTATTTCACATTGTCATTGGAGTGGTCAACCACCAAAATTAGCCACACTGGGGACTTAGAGTCAGCACTATATTCTTTCCTTGAATATGAAAATCCAGTCAAAAGACTTATAACACATCTCAAAAAGCATTAGCAGATCCAGTTTTGCCCGTGTATAAATACTGATATTGAGAGGAAAGCCTGAATGCCTGAGGTGACAGCGGATTCAAAGAGAAATGTCATTTTAATGGATGAAGCGGTATTACAACTGCATGGACATTTTTTCTCTCCATTATCTAACTTTTTCACAAACTAACTTTTCTGAGATATCTGAATTTTCATAGCTTTCACTTAAACCCATTCATTGTTGTCAGATGTGCAAATGGGGAGTGAAGGGCAGACGGGAAGGAATAAGATAAAACAACTTAGATATTTGTCTTTCATCCAGTTTGGTCGGATTCAGCTTCACTAACTTTTCTCTGTCACACTCTCTTGTCAATATCGCCTAATATATTCTGCTTCCAATGGGTAATCTATTGGTGAATTGATAGTCAAAGACTTTGTAATGTTACTATAAGATGCTATGAAATGAATCATCCTCACTCTGGACACTGTAACTGTCAGTTATATTGTCGTACTGAAATGCAATGGTGGAAAAGGTGATTTTCATGTGTGTAGTGTATGTGCCAGTGTGCTGTCTCTGTCTGTACAGTGCTTCACTGTCTGTCTGTCTGTATCCAATGAGTGAGACAGTTGTCTGTCTGTTCGTGCAGTGAGACAGTTGAGTGAGTAAAGATATTTGCAAAGAATTTGAGTCTAAATGATTAGTTATTAGTGTGATAAAGAATTAAAATGGCTGACCTCAGGGCTTCATAAGTGATCGCTGTATAATATATTCACTTATTCAAATGATATAAATGGACTTGTGTAACCTTATAAGGTGCTATCAAAACACTGTACAAGTAATAGTAGAGTTAGACTTGGTTATTATCACTGTTGGGAGCTCAACAACCAAATGGGAAGCACCAGGGTCATATACTGCAGGAGTTGTACCACTAAAATCACTAGAAGCTCAAGTATTTCTTGATAAAATGTCAAAGAGATTAATGTTACCAGGCAACGAAAAACACATTTACAGAAAAAGTGGCGGTCCAGGTGGTAGAACTTTTTCACTTCATATGATTCTGGTTCGTAAGGATGGCTGTGGGATGTTGATTTGTCAACTGAGTACTGTTGGCTAACATGTAATCTAGTTTCAGAGGACAGAATGGTGTGTGTGTGTGTGTGCGTGTGTGTGTGTGTGTGTGTGTGTGAGATGTTAACATTTGGTTGAGTAATATGTGTAAATATCTGCTCTATGCTGGACCAAACTTCCTAACGTGTGTGGTGATGAGCTATTGTACAAGGTTGTCATGTTTAAATGTGTCTTTGTTAAAAATGTCACCCTGCCACAAGTGGGTGCCCCATTCAAGCTTTGGGAAAAGCTTATGACTCTCTAAGGAATGATTGGAAACCACATAGTAAAAAAAGTTACAATATTGTACCTTTTTGTCATTGTGGTTGTGCAATGTTGACAAAAAGAAAGTGCAGACTTAGTGACAAAATGCACATCATGGTAGGCTACTTGTCTTGGTCTAATTATTAAGCCTTAGATTAGGAACAGTTTCCCAGGTGTGTCTTTGCACTAGCAGCTAATCTTTATGCATTAACCTTCAAGGTAACACTTTACAATAAGGGTACATTAATTAAGGGTTAGTTAATGCTTAATACCCTGAATTAACAGTTAACTAATGTGTCTGGTAATCATTTACTAATGGTGTTCATGTTAACTAAGGTATTAATTTATACATTATTCAATAGTCATCTTTATAAACTATTAAATAATGTATAAATTAATACCTTAGAGCTAAGATGCTATTGGGAAACTGCCTGGGCCAATTGTACTTACATTTCTCACACAGAGTGCTGACCTAGAACCAACTGCGCTTCTCCTGTTCATAGATATGGACAAGATTATCAACAGGGCTTGATCATTGATTGGAAATCCAAGCTTTTACTCCAAGACACTTGATAACCATCAATTCAGCTTGTTCTTCTTGTAAGCTGGCTGTAACAAAGGTCCTGTACACACACGGGCTGCACAACAAATGTGTGAAACTGACATTCCGGGTTCAGCTGCCATTGAAAAGTTGTCCAGCACCAGTGCAAATTAACAGGTTTAAAATGTCACACAGTGTAGAAT